>NC_050454.1:45057017-45294517 GCF_903995425.1 Onychomys torridus | reverse complement strand
CTTCACATTTTTAGCTCTTTAGATTAACACTTTCCAATTATTATTATTTTTTTTTTCAAGACAGGGTTTCTCTGTGTCGCTTTGCGCCATTCCTGGATCTTGCTCTGTAGCCCAGGCTGGCCTACAACTCACAAAGATCCACCTGCCTCTGTCTCCCAAGTGCTGGGATTAAAGGAGTGTGCCACCACCACCTGGCTCCAATTAATTTTTTAATACATTCACCTTTTTTAATATTGGATCTACCTGCTAGCAAGCACCTCTTGTCAAAATTTTAGTTCAGTTACTAAATTCTTCAGCTCCATGGTATCTAATTGGATATTTTGAATACGTTCTTCCCCAGAAATAGTTTCTGTTCAAGCATTGTTCTTCTGTCCTGGTGAGCATCTCTGTGTTAGCAACTTCAAAGTCTTTTGAAGGATCTTTTGTTTTCCTGTGTCATTAGGCACATTCTATGAGGAGTCTCCCTTTCGTTGTCGGTAACATTAACTTCTTACTTCATGGACTCACTTTGCTCATGCTGCCACACTATATAAATCTGTCAATATATTGTCACAGACTTTCTTCCTACAGGAGAAGAGCATTTTTAAGCTTCACAGAGATTGTGTAGGTTTCTGAAACCTTTCTAAGAATCTGCTCAACTTTGGCTTCAGTGACCTCCAGGACTGTACAACTTGCAGGAACCTCCTGGTGTTCCAAGTCAGATGAGACTGTAGTGTCTTTGGAAGGTAAAACACAGGTGTTTACCAACACTTTTTTCCTTGCAGGTGAAGTAGCATTTGGGAAATATTGCCTTTTAATCTGCATTTGAATGATGGAAAAAATGTGACAAAAAAGGTTAATGCTAGATCAAACCACTTCTTTGTTCTTAGGTCTTAGTCAATGGATAACTAGAATGTGTTGTGTCTACCTAGTACTTTGAGTACTTTGACTTGCGTTATACAGAAATAGTTTTTTTGGGAACCCACTAAATACATGAACATGTGAACATGGGATACATGAGATAGTGTTCTATTCTCAATCAAGATGAGGATTATCCTCCACTTGATCTGCACTGTTCTGCATGGTGGTAAATGCTAACTGTCTATACTTAGCGGTCCCCAAGGTGTTGGTATATCACACTCTAACACCTCCCTAAGTCAGGATGATAGGCCCCAGTCTTTTGTTTAACATCCAGGTTTTCTGGCAATATGCTACATGTGTAGCATAGCTCCTCCATTTTTATGGTAGAAAATGGATGTCTGAGATCTTTTGGTTAAATCTTGCTGAGAAAAGAGAAAGGGTTATGGCACGAGTGTGCTTCTTTTCCAAATAGCTTCAATATGTCTAGATTTACTATTGCTAGAATCCTTTCAGCTAGCTTATAGATTGTTCATAAAATGAATTGACCTGTGTGTTACTCTTGAATTGGCATGTTTATGTCTGTGGTGGGAAGAAAAGTACAGAGCCCAAACACATCATTTTTATGGTCTCATCTACCCTAGGAAATATTTTATTGTAAGTCATCTGACAATATAACAACAAAAATATAAATATCAATTAATTGAAAAATATACTAGTAGATTTCAATATTTGGTGAAATAATACACTTCTACTTAAAATATATTCAAGTTTCCAAAAACTAATTCATAAAGGAGAATAACTCTACTGCACTTTAAGAAAAAGCTATTGCCAGTTTTCTGGTATTCCCAAAGAAATGAGTTGAGAGCATTCAGTGAAGAGAAAATAAATGAAAATCAATGTAATATGTGTACAAATGTATTGCAGGGGGAAGAAGTGTGGTCCAAATGAGTTCTACATTAATTCCATACACAAGAATTAAAATTCAAAGAGTTGGAAAGGGCCCAGTCTTCAATTCAGCACAAACTCATGACACTTACTACAAGACTTACTGGGACAGCTTCAAATTAGATAACTAGGTGCTGTCCACTGAGGATTTTGAATAAGGGAAGGCCTATTAGGCATAGATGACACCGATTTCCTCTGTGTACACTGTAAATGTTTTGTAATGGAACAGGAGTAAAACACCAAGAGTATGATTGAAGAGTATGCATCCAAGACTGGCCTCAATGTGTAACAGTTCTCCAGTTTCATAGTCTTAGTGCTAAGGCACACAATATCATGCCTAGCTTGAATTTCACAATTTCGTGTAAATAGTCTCTGCATTAATAATTGTATAAAACCAGCACAAGAATTATAGGAAAAAGAAGCAGGCGCAAACACATACTTTTTAAGTAGAAATATAGTTGTTACAATGAAAATATAGTAAATTTCAGCAATGAAATATATAGAACTAGATACCAAATTAAGAGTCTCTGAGATAGTATTGAGATTTCTAAATGAGCAGAACAAAAACTTCACAGTAGAAAAATACAGTGAGAAAAAGAACAAAACAGCATTGAAATTATATGTTAAAATTAATGAAGTTGGATGTTAAAATTTAAATAAAACACAAATTCTGAAAATTAAAAAAAAAACTTGAAGGGAGAATGTGAAGTGCTCAAAGGAATAATATTTTTTCAAAAATGGTAACTTCAATGGACACTTTTACTGCTAAGTTACTTTCTTTTAAAAGGAGGAAATAAAAATAAACAATCAAACCAAAACTCAAGACTTCTGGAAACTGTGGCATGACTGCAGATTATGCGTGGCATACCTCACATGTCGCAAAGCTTACTCTCTCATTATGTAAAAAGTCATGAATAATCAGGTCAGGCAGTAAGCACAGAGAATCCCCAGACTGTGAAGTTAAGGAAAAGCCTATTAGGCCCAGCTGCACACCTGCCTGCTCCTCACACACTGTGACTGGTTTGTCAGTCTGTCTGTAAATGCTGGTGAAGAGTGCTCTGAGTGAAGGAAAAGAAAACATTTAAATTAGCTCCATGCCAAAGTAAAGTATCTCCATTTAAGTAAGTCCTGGAAACTAACTTGTCCATGAATTATGAAGTATATGAATTAGGATTGTAAGTTTGTATAAGAAAATGAACTTAAAATATATAAGTATATATATTAAAATTTTAATTAAAAACAAATCCAGAAAGAAATAAACCATTCAAAAAATTCAACATGATCATATAAACTAAAGCCTTTGATCATCAAAATATTCACTCTTGTTTAAGCGCATATGGTCTTCAAGCCTCTCAACATTATCAGTGTGGATTTTAGGGGAATTTTGGCAGTAAATCCATCTGAATTTTTCAACATCTTGTTACTTAAAATGTATTTTTGACAAGACAGTACATAAAATAGAAATATTCTTCTGTGTTTGCTGTGAATTTTCAGGTTATTGAATCAATAGGAATTAAATGTTTTAAATATAAACAATGTTGACTATACACACATATAATTATATATGCTTATATATATATTATATATACATATATAAGTACTTCATAGGCCCTCTAGAAATAGCATGGCATATTTTTATATTTATATGTGAAATACATTACATACAAACAAAACAAGTTTAATTTATTTTATGTGGAAAAATATTTCATTAGGATTATCCAGTGGTTAGGATTCATATTATTAATTTGCTAATTTTATCTTTTTTCATTGAAATGGTTAATTTTAATGTAATATTGGTTTTAGTTATTACACTTATTAATATTAATAATAATTTACAATCAAGCATTGCTCTTTGTCAATGTTATATTTTCATGTATATGATTGTCTTATAGTACAATCATAATCTGTGTCATCCAGTTCTGCAATTGTAAGAATGCTGCATGTATTTTGTTCATTGACTGTGCTTTTTGGAAATAATCAGTTCTAAATTAATTTAATGAAAGAAATTCAAGACTGTTACAGCATGCTGCATCATTGTATCTTTAGTGCTTCACAAGGTATAGTGCTATAGTGCCTTTTTGTGTAGTTCTCTCTTACAAATGTTGTGATCCTTCAATGAAGAAAGTATATAATGATGTATATAATACATGTAACTTAAAGCTGTTCTGAATAGATATATGGACACTGCATACTAGACAGTTACATTAAGGACTGTGTTAGTTTAAAACAAAATAGAAAGAGGAACAGAGAGCGATTAGAGGATAATAAAATATAACCTTGATGAAATCATCAAACTTGGCATGAGAGCCTCAACTTTGCAGAAGAACCTCCAATACAAGACAGTCTTTAAAGCCATTGAAAATTCCAGCCAGGCATGGTGGCACACACATTCAGCTCAAGCATTTTTCCAGGCAGAAGCAGGTGGATCTCTGTGAGTTTGAGGCCAGACAGGTCTATCATAGCAACTTCTCAGACAACCAAAGCTATAGAATAGAGATCCTGTCTCAAAGAAAACACAAACAAACAGAAAAAAGTAGAACTGAGAGTGTCAGTAAAATGGATTGTAGGAAACTTTTATGATTGGGTAAGCTTTTGAGACAATGAACATGAAACAACATGGCTGTAGTAACTTAGCAAACAGACTACAGAATTTACAATATTGTACTCTACAGAAAAATATAATCTCCTACATATGTTGGTATGAGATTAAAGGTTCTAAAATAAACTGTGAAAATGGAGTATATAATTAAATATTAGCAAGGCTGTCCTAACATAATTTTAAGAACATTAAAGTTGATAATACAGTTGACCTTTGATGAGATAACTCCAATAGGCTAAAGTCTTGGCCTGCTATTGCAATCTAAACACTTACTTATACTTAGTATTAATAACTACTCATCCAAACCATGTTAATTTTAAAATTCCTATAAAGCTGGGAAACACCTCAGCTCTATCTTCCAATATATAATTTTGTTGCTAAAATCAGAATTACTTAATTGTTACTAATTAGCCTTGTCTTGAAATCTTACTATCTGAATACAAATTATTTTTTCTCTATTGTAGAGGGCTCCAAGATAGAGATGGGGCATATACCCTCCGTTAATTTAGAACTAAAGATAGCAATGTACATGTTTTATAATTTCAAAGCTTATAATTATTTCATATTAGCAATTTGATGCCCTGGAAATTTGTTCTGATCAGAGAGTTCAGAAAGATGCAAATATATTCTTAGTTGTAATTTGACTATTAATATTCACTATTTATTACTTGCATACTTTTCCTAATAGAAATATAGAATGCAAGTAGATAAATTCAGATTTAATATAATCTTATTTCAGTGGAAAATGTGGCAAAATACTAAAGAAAAATTAAGAAAAATGTAATTAAATCAACAAGGTGTTAATTAAATCTGTGCTGCAAATAATTATTGCATTATTTCTCATCTAACCCTTAGAGAAATTCATAACTGCAAATTACTTATACAATATGATTTGGTCTACTCTGCCCTTTACAAATCAGCTGATAATGACAATTACACAAAACAATTCCATTTTTATCTGAATAGAAAGTGAAAACTGGATCTGAATCATGATTGAAAAGTTTTACTTATTTTTTTCAATAGTCTTAAAGGGCTGTATTTTATATTCTACATCGCTCAAATTTTATCTTCATTTAGAAAGGTTTTTTTAACCTTGTTAACAATACTAATAATATTTCAAAGTTCCTATGCTTTTCTTTTTCTCATTTCTTTCTCAATGATACAATCCTAAATGATTCAGTCAATTAGTTACAATGTGGAATACAGCTCAGTTGGTAAATTGCTTACCTGGCGAATCTGAGACCCTGGTTTGTTCACCCAGAATTGGATGTTTCATTCCAAAAGCTCCATCAACCAGCCAGGGTGGTGCATTCTGGTAATCTAGCATTCATAACTGCTTCATAACAAATGCAAAAAACCAAAACAATATCAATAATAGAACCATGATACAGATTGACTATGCATGAGCCTCATTCTTTTGGTTACTAACCATCATTAAATATTGGAAATCTCAGAAGTAAATATTTCACTATTAATAATTCTATAACATGGCTGCCTGAATGGTTTAAATGAATTCTTTAATATTCCCTAGTAAAATTAAATTTATGTAAGTTGAAAATTACAGAGTTAATTAGAGCTAGCCTTAAGTCTCAAGCCAGGTTCTTTGAAGTCATGGGTCCTCGACCAAACACACAAGCCAAAAGTTCTGTTTTCTTTTCTCTGAAGTGGTTTACTTTCTACCTCGAAAAGGAGTGTAAGGGACACTGCAGACGGCAGGCTGATTGAGAAACGCAGGCAGGGTTACAAGTGGAAGTATAAATGTCTTCTGTGGAAGATAGACAGTAATCATTGCTGTTTTCAGCTAATAGAATACAATTTTATTACTTTGTTTTTTCTATCTGGTTTGCATTAGTTTGTGTTGTTTTATGGTGGTGTTCTACTAAGCAATTTGCAAAGAAGCTGTGTGAAAAGATCGTAAGCATTTTTACTTGGTAAAAATTATAATTATTTTGGATAAATTGATTAATATTTTAGAATTAGGGAAATGTATTTTTCATGCTGCGCATATAAGTTACATCTGCAGAATTTGTAATATATTCAATTACATGCATATTTCAAGTAATTGCATGGTGAGAATGGGAAGTGAGCCAGCCTGTACCTGATCTGTATGCACATATGCAAAATTCAAAGATAAGATTCTAATGCAAATGTGACTGTAGTGGTTTAGGTGTATATTTCTTTGAAGATACCATAATTAGAGTCAGTTTTATTTCCCTTGGTATTCTGCTTTACATTTTGCTCTTTTCTGTTACGGTTAATTACTCAGAGATAGATTAAATTGACAACCTTGACCATTACCGTTTACTATTTCTTGGTTTCATTCTAGAACGCACATTTAGTATTTAAACAAACCGCTTAATATGCTAGCTCAACAGGTGTTGACTATAGACCAAATTGTGTTAGTTTATGTTTTAATTTTTAATTACAACAGTTTCCGCTTTCATTTTCTCCCTGTGCTTCATGGCCTCTTTTTTGTAAATCAGTTGCTTTGAAGGCATGTATGTTTTTGTACATACATCTATGCCCCTAAATATAATCTGTTGAGTCCACGTAGTGTATAGTGTTTTCAGAGCTGGCTGTTTGTGCTCAGACCATTCATTTTCATTTACAAAAGTGTCACATTTGATAATGCAAGCAGAGGTCATATCCCACTTACATTTTGGTAAGCTTCTGCTAGTACAAAGATCTTGTGCATGA
Source organism: Onychomys torridus (assembly GCF_903995425.1). Lineage (NCBI taxonomy): Eukaryota > Metazoa > Chordata > Mammalia > Rodentia > Cricetidae > Onychomys > Onychomys torridus. The sequence goes on along the minus strand of NC_050454.1, from coordinate 45,287,436 downwards.
CTTCCTTTTTACACTCTTGTGTATTTGCTTCCTACTGAGAATACTTTTCTTTTTTACCAACAAAAAACAAAAGTATATGCTTATGTTTATACATTATTTACAAGTGTTACAACCATAAGGTGTATCTCGACTTCCATTCACAATGTAACATGCTGTCTCTATGTTACTAACTATGGAGGGAGAAAGCACTTAGAGTTCATTTCCTTTTAATTATAACAAATCTCCATGGAACTTCTTTTTTAAATGAGGTTAGTGACAGGAATGTCAGTGGGTTAATAAAAGGGAAAACTGCTGCAGATTTTGTTTCAAATTTACTTTAGGTTTTCAATACCATGTGGCACTTCAGTATAAAACTTGATTCTATGCTAACACTAAACTGTTAAGATGAGAAACGCCAATTATCTCATTAATTTGTTAATGGAGACAGCCAGTCAAGCCCCAACATGAACCTCCCTTATTGTGTATGATCTCTGTTAACTCTGGCCATAGTATAAATTGATTTGTTGACTGCCAACTTCCACACCCCTATTCCTATACAATTTACTCACAAAGAAGCTATAATTTCACTATGAGACATGCTTGTTTTCTTTCTTTCTCAAACTGTTTTTTTGAAGCTTAAAGAGTTATACACAACATAAAATTGGCCTATAAGCAGTAAAGGGACCTAGAACATAAAAACAAACAGTTTCTTAGGAATGCTGTTTTCCACCCCATGTTCACAATCATATTCTTCAACTTCTAAATAACTACTTGGTGCTAATGTTGTTTAACATAATTTGCTTATATTAACCCATTAAATTCTGTAACAGAGGCAATACACCTTTTCCCTCTAAAGATGAGGGAATTAGAGAAGTGAAATAAATGAACCGAAATATATACTTAGAAAGTGGTAATCCCGGGATAGATGTTTACAAGCTGTGAAGTGATTAGCTAAAGTTCAATGTGAAATTTCGTATAAAATGTCACAGGTTGGTATGTTTGTTTACCATAAATAATACGAAAGGCAGATCAAATATATTAAGTATTTTAAAACCATGATTTCCCTGGAATGTGGAATCAAATTAGCCAGTCATCATAAGCAATAGCAAATATAATACTGACCTGGAAAAATAGTCACAGAAGTCAACAGTATGAACTCATGATATTTTAGCACAGTTAGTACCTAAGGAATAATGTCCTAAAGAACAGGAAAATTTGAATCCAGATGTACTATAAGTCATTTATAAAACATAATGCTCACACCAAACTTAGTAAGTATAAAATCCAAAGAAGTAACCTCATTATATAGATCTATAATTATAACAAAATTTCCACAATAAAATTGAAGATTTGTCTATTCTAAGGAGGGTCCCCCAAAGTACATATATAAGCATTGTATATTGGACAGCAATGTGTTTTTTAGTCAAATATTTGGTCCAATTTCAAAGCATTCTGGACTTTACTACAAGTTCCCCTACATAGAGAAATATGACTCTAGCACTCAAAGATGCCTTGATGTCTTAATGTTTAACTAAAAACTGCATTATTTCTGAGATCCAACAAAAGAAAATTTGATATCTTAGCTTGATTTTAAAAATTAATTCATTTCAGTTTTCTATACTAATACATGTGATATAATGTGTTTAGAATCTTCCCTAAAACTTTCTAACCTCTATTTTTTCTTCCCTTTCTACTAGTCCATTTCATCACCTGATGTACTTTAATTCCTACTGTCATATTATATATCATATGTATGATATATACTACGCATAACATATATAATATAACATGTAAATTATCATTTCTACTCCACACTCCTGTCTATCCAATATCTTCCACATCCCCTCTCAGTCTTACTAAAATTCATGACCTTTTCTTTAATTGAGATCTGCCCTGGAGTGGTTGATATACCCAGTGTCATTCCATTGGGAAAAAAAAATTGTTTTCCCTCTCTAGCAGGTATAAATGACAGAGCTGTTGTTTACCTTTATCCTTGTGGCTTGGTTTACATTCATTCATTCATTCATTTTTTTAAAATATAAACAAAATAAAATATAATAAGAAAAGAAAAGGTATCACATTGAAGTAGGACAAGACAAACCAACAGAAGGAAAAGAGATAATGAAAGGGCACAAGAGTTAGAGACCCACTTATTTTTGCACCCAGGAATCCCATAAAAACACTAAACTGAAAGCCATATTACATATGGAGAAGACCAGGTGCAGTCCCTGTGTGTGCTACTTCCATCTCTGAGTTCATATGAAGACTGCTTATGTTGGTGTCCTCCATCCCCCTTGGCTATTACACTCTTTCTGCTTCCTCTTCAATAGGGTTCCCTGAGCTCTGAGGAGGAGCAGGGGATTTGTTGGAGTATGCCATTTAGAGCTGTGTTTTTAAAGGTTGCTCACTCTCTGTATAATGTCTGGCTGAGTCTCTGTATTTGTCCCCATCTACTGTAGGAAGAAGCTTCCCTAAAGATAGTTTTAAAATATACTAATCCTATTTGTCCTCCTTTTTGATCCTGGAGTGATCATTTCTCCTGGAACTCTTCACTGCTTCCTCACTTCAACCATCCTCAGATAGACAGAGGCTTGCGGTCTCTCATGTCATTGTTATCAAATCCCTGTAAGACCCTTTATGTCTTATTTGTATCATGCAGCTTCATATGAAACAACTAACTAATTTGTTTCTCTTTACAATGATGAACTACTTTCCCCAAATGAAATCCATACCTATGAAAGCACATGACTTTCCTACTCTATGTAAGCATGTATGTCCCTCTTCAGAAAATACTGTTATACATGCTAAATGAAGATTGTTTGTTCTTTAACATTTCAAGGGGCAATGATTTCTAAAGATGCAGGGCATTCCAAACGAAAGGGATAGAGGAAAGCATTTGCGTGGAATCAGAAATACTTTCTTCAAGCTACTTAAAAGCAAGAACTGAACTCCTCCATCTAATCTTAAGCTGAACATGTGAAATAAATATAGTAGTATTTATCCAAGAGACACCCAAACAAGGTGTGCACATGCATACATAATTTTTTAATATGTCTATGTTTCCAAAAAAATAAATCTTTGATTAGCTTTTTGTTGAAAAAAGACTGATAATAATATACCACCTTTGATGAAATGTATGTATAAAAAAGAAATTTCAGGCTGGTATTTTATTTCAAATTCAGCATCAGAACTATATGTAAACTTTATGAGTGTACCAATGGTGTTTTGGTGTTTTTAAATAAGCCCAGAGTGAAAATTCCTACATTCATGAAAATTGAGAAGATTGTTTCAATTTTATCCAGCAGAAAACCTAGTATATTATTGTAATATTTCTTTGGTGCACTATTATAATTTTCATGCATCATTTACTCATTTTAAATCTATTCCCATCTCCCTTGATCTACTGTATCTAAAGAAACAAAGAAAAATCACTTTAAAGAGAACTTAGAAAGCAATGAAATTTTATATTACTTTATAGAAAAACTAATTACTATATGGTATATATAAAAGTCATTTATAAACTCTATTTCTTAGAGATGAATTAAAATGTGTGTGAGTTAAGGAATAAGTCCATAAATAGGACAGAATCAAATACAATCTAATCATAACTTCCAGATCTTATTGTCTTTTGTTACTCTTTAAGATCAGATGACATCACATCAATATGTCAATTATATGCATAATTCTGGTTTTAAAATAAAATGGAATCCTTAAAGCTGTTTTCTGTTTTGTGACATTAATGTATGCAATTTTTAACATTTTGAATACTGACATGCTCAATAATGGGAAGATCTAAGAGAGATTTACATAAGATGATACAGATCAAGGTATGTCAATATTTGACATAAAACACACTCGTCTGTGGACTTCCTTTGTGGGATTTTCTCTATTACAGAGCAGTGCTATAGCTCTCCTTATAGTTTACTTACTTTTAAGTTTAGGGGATGGTATCAGAGGAGGTAGAGGACAACCATCTTACTGCTTCTTGTCTGGTCAGGGCTATTGACTTATGATTCTTCCAGAAACCTATGAGAGCTCTACTTCATAGAATATAGGTTATTTTGAAAGTTGGATTAGCATATATTCACTGTGCTTTTCCCTTTTCTATTTACCATTCCTATGACTGAGACAAAACCTGAAGTAGGAAGGTTTCTGCCTTCTACCGTAAATCAGACAGAAAAGCTAACAAAAAGATACTTTCCAAACATGAATAATATCCTCACAAATAGCTAAATGGAGATTGAAAGAATTGTATTCTAAATTTTCTTTTAAGATTTATTTATTATTTTATTTAATGTATGTGAATTTTGTCTGCATGTATGTTTGTGTACTATGTACATGAAAGAGCCTATGGAAACCAGAAATGAGTTTTGTGTTCACTGGAACAGGAATTACATAAAGTTGATATCCACCATTTAGGTGCTGTGGGAAAAAAAAAAAGTGCTCTTAGGACTTAGCCAATCTCTCCTATTTTTCACTTACAGGAATATTTCCCTTATATTTTATTATTGTCCTGGAAGTATAGACAGTGAATTAAATGTATTTTCAAATTAAAAGATAGAAGCTCATGAGTGTGTCATTTTGCATTTGTAACTAGTTCCTGCCTACCATGTGATATAACAGAGTCTGCTTTCATTTAAATATTCTCTGTTATGTGAGTTTAATATAATCTGTATCAAACATGGTGTCTTCAGGAAACTGTTGAAAATTACAAGTCGCCCCTGCACTACACAATAGCCTGGGGGATTGGGATGACTGTCCTATTATGGTACATTTATAGTATGCTAGTACTTTATTGAAAATGACCTCCCAAATAGTGCAATTTGAATAACATTTCTGCTAAAATTTCAAGAAGAATGAGAGTTATATGCAGACCTTTAATATCTAAATTTTACGTGCATATCTTTCTTGAAATGAGTGTTTTAAGAAATCTTCCATCCTTTCCATTTAGGTGGTTACTTAAATGTTTCTCTATAAAACAGATTTGATGCTATCTTCTGACAGAACAGTGCATCTTATTATGTGTTGTTGTTATGCACACAACTGAATTGCTTAGCTAGAAATTGTATAGCACAAAATAAAAGGAGTCATTTGCTCTACGTTCTGATCACACTTTATCATGCTTGTTCAAGTGTCATTATATTCTGCTTAAGTTGAATATCAAGTTTTCTCTGTTCACATTATTTAGACTAGAGTTATATCAGAAATTACTTCACCCATTTCTTCTATATTTGAGACTTTTGTTTTCCAGAATTTCAGACTAGTGCCAAAAATGCCCACCATTTTCCTACTTTCCCAAACATGCTCATAAAAATGACTCTTTCTATATATGTAACAGCAGTTAATGAAAATGGAGACCATGCATTTGTAAGGGAGCAAGAAAGGGTGTATGGGAGGGTTTGGAAGGAGGACAGGGAAGGGGGAAATTATGTATTTATATTATGATCTTAAAAAAAATAAAAGGAATAATTTTTTAAAAAGACTTTATAATCACCAGATTTTTATGTGTTTTCTAAGAAAACAATTCAATTATTCAACTTGTATATTATTTGTACTTGTTTATTTTAAATCTATGTTGAATAATTTTATTGTTGAAAGAGTTATATTTTCAAATGTTCATTTATATACTTGCTCATTAATCATCCCAAATAATTCACAGACCTAGACCCAAAAGATTAAAATGGGTATTCAACTTTGTTTGAGCTATGGTCATGATATAGCTTCAGAATATGTGCTGAGAGATTGACATGTACTCCAATCCTTTCCTCAATATCATTTTACTATATATATAAGGGTATGTCTAGGAAATCATGTCTTGATTTCTAAAACAATAATTCACATTTTTTTCTTTAGCATCTATATAATAATAATTCAATATAGAGATTTGGTTTAAAGATTATATGTGAAAATTAGATTCCTGTATACTTCATGACTAAACAGGCCCTAGTAATTGATCTCAGGGCCTTGTACTTGCTAGGAAAGTGTTTTACCATAGAATTACATCTCTAACACCTTTATAATTTAAAAAATACGAAAGATATCCCTGAGCAGTCCAAGTTAGCCTTAAAGTCATGATGTTCATCTCCTGGCCTCCTGTGAAGCTGATAGAACCCATATGTGCCATCAGGCCTGTCTATGATAAATGTTTTCATTCAAAACCAGACAGCTTTGTGTTAGAGTTAGTCATTGAAATCTATTATGTTAAATTTAATAATGAGTCAGGTGGAACTTAGAATTTTATAAAATGAAGTAAAAAGAGAAGGGTCACCTACTTTCTTAGTATCTGTGGGCAATTCAATAATCAAGACTACCTTTGTTTTTTTATTCATTGATTTCCAGAACACTCCTGTTTGTATACATGTGAAAAGAAAAACAAAACAAAAAAAAAAAACAAAACAAAAGAAAAAAATTTCTCATGGCAGCAACTGTGCATTTCTCAAAGGTTTCTGTAGCATGACATTTAGAATTGAGATCTGGAAGTGTACAATGGAGCTGTATGTGTTGCCAATTAGGGAAATGTTCTTTCTACACAGCAGTACATTTTATTTTTCTTTCTCCCTAGCTCTGCAGTAGTGTAAGTGTTAAAGCCTGAGAGGTTTCGAAAGCTTCAGCGAATGTGTTAAGACTGTTAATGAAGCTTCAGAATCTAAGGACAAAATTAGCTCTCACACCCACACTGTGCAAAGTACCCCAACTGTCTGATAGAATTGCATCATGACTTTTACCTGGGGACACGGGTATTATATTCAGCTGAACTGATGAAATTGGGAAGACAGATGTGCCCAAAGGACATTTTAAGAAGCTTGTACCTACATAAATTGCTTGTGAAAAATCTCTAATATTTGAATAAGAAACCAATGGAAAATGTTTCCTGCCTGTAAACTTCAGGTCATATGTTATGTAGAATCAGAATATTCTTTAAGAGGAGAGGATATTTCACTTTCTCTTGGTATTAAATGGACTATATAATTTCAACTACAGATGCCCCTATTATTTTACACATAAATACTGAGGACAGTACAGTTTGATGTGTAATCTTTATTCTTTACTTTGTTTTCTTAAAAGCACTAAGTTCAGGGGTCTTGGCAATGTCACTGGCATGCAGAATGCTATGCAGAATTCACTACCTTATGTAACTAAGCACCTAGCAATAGACTCACAGACTGAAAGCAGCTCTTTTAAGCAACACCTCCCAACACAACACCGAAGACACCTTCAGAGCTCCAGACATTAGTACCTGAGGGGTATATCATAGGAATTGCCAACAATAAATCTTAATACTTGATTTTGAAAATATTCCCAGGGCCATCAAATTTCATTTTTAAGGACACAGAATTTAATAAATATTTCACTTGAAGCTCCAAATTAAAAGTTCTAGGTAATTTTGAATGATGAAGATGGATATTTAGGTTTGATTGTGGATGGTGAAGATGGATATTTAAGTTTGCTTGTTTGTTTTTAATAAAACGTATACCCCCAATACAGATATGTGGGTTGCTAGCAGTACAATGAAGGAGGTGGAAGTGGTGGCTTCCTGCTCCAACCTTGTGCCTCTCTTGCCTCAGAGAGATACTAGATGGTCTCACGTTTGCTCATGAAATTCCAGACATCAATTGTTAATTTCACAGAATATCATTTTAGTTCCTCAGAAAGTTCAAGGAACTAGATAGGATTCTGCCTACTCCAACTGTGTAAAACACACGCCGTTTAAATTTTTTAACTCAACCTTGAAAAGAATAAAAATTACCTGATACAATTGCTCCAGTCCCCACTTCTAACATTTGTTTACTGACACTACCACACATATAGAACATCATGTTTGAAATTCTTAATGCCATTCTGCCCACCAGAGGGCTTGGGTATAGAAGGACAGGTTGCAGGGTTATTATTAGAAGTGGCATTTTTTGATGAAACACTATGTTGACTTTACTTACAATAGTATCACAATTTTAAATTAATGGACAGAAGGACACTAAAAATTCATCAGAACTCCAAACTCTTATTTTTTACAGAATGTATTACTTTCTCATTCCTTTGGCGGTTATATCACATATATAATTCTTATTATGAAATTTTCTTTTATATACTCTGTCTTCTAAATTATACTCCAAGTCCTTGAAAGACAGAGTGTTTTACTTGGGACACTTCATGGCTATTTAAAACATAGTACCTTGCCCAAGACAGATGGCAAATGATTAGTTAAAATGAATGGAATAATGGTTTAAATGTAAAACAATCTATTATAGATACTGAAAAGTAATGTTACCATGACAATTGAGATTTTACAAATCATTTCTTTAATTTATTTTTTTCAATTTTTTTTCAATTTACATACCAACCATTATCCCCCCTTCTCCTCTTTCCCCCATGTACCCCCATTCATTCCTCCTAAGGAATAATGCTGTGGATATCACTATATATGCTGTGAAGTCCAGCTACAGAGTAAGGCCTTCTTTTGCTAGTCAATACAGAATGCCATACGAAATTGGTGCAGGACTTAGCTCTGCCCCCTGCATCAAGGCTGAGTAAGGCAACCCACCATAGGGAATAGGATCTAAAAATCCAGTTCATCTATTGAGATAGGTCCTAGTCCCATTCCCAGGGGCCCTACAAACAGATCAAGCCACATAACTGTCACCCACTTTCTGAGGGCCTAGTTCAGTCCATGCACATTTCTTAGCTATAAGTCAGAGTCAGTGAGCTCCCACTAGCTCAAGTCAGCTGTCTCTGTGTTTTTTCCTATCATGATCTTGACCACCCCTTGCTCCTATAATCCCTACTCACGCCTATATGGCTTGCTGTTCTACCATCTGATTTGCTCTCTCTGTCCAGCTACATTACACTTCATCTTCCTGACCAGCTCTGTCACTTCCTGTCTGTCAGTACAGACCTCCAGATCTCCTTGGTTAACTAATGTTGGAATTTAAGGTGTGTGCCACCATGCCTGACTCTGTTCCCAGTGTGGCCTTGAACTCACACAGATTCAGACAGATTCCTGGCTCCCAAGTGATAGGATTAATATTAATATATTGTATAAAAGAACAAGTAAAATAAATTAATAGAATATAGCCATGTTAAAACCCCAAATCTGTTTTTATAACATCAGTTCATGAGTAGTAAGCACAGGGTAACTTACCTGTTATCACTGATCAGAAACAAAATCATTGTCCATATATGTTTAGGAAAGAAAGTGCATTCTGTATAGGTCTCATTCTGATCAAATATTGAATAACAGTAAATTACATAGGTCAAAATTAGCATTTCAAATTGTATTACCATAGACAAGTACTATTGTTGCCCCTAAATAATTTGAAAACATTGTGATGTAGAATAGTTTTCATTAAATTTTGATATATAATTAGGTTCATTGAGAATAAAATTATTTCTCCATTAGTGATATCACTTTTTTTTTTTACTTCACACTGCAGATAAACTGTTCTGCAGTAGGCTGTTCAAATGAATAGCATCCGACCCTTGCTTTTCTGATGCTGAAAATGTGCCTTAGAAGCTGCAACTGTTCAAAAGTATCTTTGTTGAAATCTAAATAGATTGCAGGGGCAAAAAGAAATACTGTTTTGTGGTGGTATTGTGTCCCCCAAAATATTGTGCACCCTAATAAACTTATCTGGGGTCAGAGAACAGAAAAGCCGCAATATTAAACATAGAGGTTAGGCAGTGGCACTCATACCATTAATCCTAGCATTCCAGAGGCAGATATCCCTCTGGATCTCTGTGAGTTCAAGGCCACATTGGAAAAAGCAAGGCATGGTGACACATGCCTTTAATCCCAAGAAAGCAGAACGATATAGAAGGCGTGAAGAACCAAAACTAGAAGCATTTGGCTGGTTAAGCTTTCAGGCTTTTGAGACCCATTCCGATGAGGACACAGAGGTTTCCAGCCTGAAGAAACAGGATCAGCTAAGGAACTGGTGAGGTGAGATTCCTGCTACACTGTTTTGCTATGTATATTATACACCAAATCCTTACAGTTTCATTTTATATACAGGATAATTTCACAATCTAAACAAGTAGCTTAATTTAATCACAAATGCTGATAGCTGAGTATATGTGTAGTCCAGGCTCTGCCTCAACATCTTCATGCCTCATGCAGAGTATCCCCTCTCAAAGATCTAAGTAATCAATCTTCTGTCCCTGTAGACAGACTGGAGTATTCTTAAAAGTCAGATAACAATAATGACTTTTTAAAGTTACACCACCTTTACTAATGTTGCCCAATCATAGATCATACAGAAATTTTAAGTATGTGACATAAAGGATTTTCAGATTCTGACATAGACTGAGGCACTTATGTATGGAAAACAGTTGTAGCTTTGTGTACTAAATTTTAAGAACATAAATAAATGCAGCAACTTCTAACAATATTCAGGTTAAATATCAAAGTGGATTTTCACTGACAAAGGGAGAAAGTGATTTCTTCAAACAAACTCCACTGAAATCCGTGGTTCCTGATTCATAGTCATGCACTGAATATTCTAGAACATACTTCTTTCAAAAGTGTCTCTCCACATTCTATGCTGATCTACAAAACGACTGTCATTATCATGTGGGGAAGATCAAGGCCTGCCACATGTTTGGAGTGTACTTTGTAATCTAGTAGCAAATTCTTCTGTTTACAGGGTTGTAGGGTTGCTTTATTTTGTCATCTTGTAAGAAATGATAGCTGATTTATTATGGTGAATTTTGCATGCATTTGGTAACACAAAAATAAAACACTTTGAGAAAAGCACTAGTTTTAGAATTGTTTTATTAAAGTATAATAAATTTTCTTTTATCACTTGCATTGAATTTGATCAACTTACGATTGAAAATACTGATATTAAAATTATATTTCATTGACTAATACATACATAAATGTTTATATAAAATTTTTAACATAATAAATATTTTTCCCAAAGTTATAAACTCAGAAGTATTAATTTTGCAGCTTTGGGGTACAGACTTCTCATTCTGAACTGGAAAATTAATCATTGGTATAAATTTAAATTCTGAGAGTCTTTTGTAGGGGTCAAAAATGGTTCACAAACAATGGTTTTACTCCTGAGCTTCTCTACACAATGTATTCCAATGCAATCATTATTCATTGATGGGATTTACTGAGCAATTGTTACCTTCTATAGAACTATTAACTCAATGACAGGAAACAATATTTTAATAATCTGTAAGGTTTCTTTCTTTCTTTTTTTCTAAGATTTTAATTTATTATGTAGTGTTCTGACTGCATGTATGCATGCAGGCCAGAAGAGGGCACCAGATCTCATTAGAGATGGTTGTGAGCCACTATGTGGTTGTCAGGAATTGAATTCAGGACCTCTGGAAGAACAGCTAGTGCTCTTAATCTTTGAGCCATCTCTCCAACCCCCTTCTGTATGGTTTCTTATTTCAGCTCCACATGTAGTAATACTATGGATAGGAAAGAGCCTTGCAGATATAACATGTGCTGTCCCACTTGCACACATACACTTTATATTACATTGCCTGAGCGAGCAGTCTGAATTCATATTACATGTACCCGTAATTCTCCACCGAACTTAGTTGAACTAAATTTTTCCAAAGCCCTTTCCTTACTATCTTATTATAGGGGTATTCTCAAAAATCCAGAGAAGCAGTCATTCTACACCATGACTGGCAAAGAGCATCAAGTTCTGAAAAAAAGTCCCTGTGCTCAAAGTATGAATGAATATTAATCAAGCAGTAAGGTTAGTTTCTCATTTTGGTATGGAACAATGTTCAAATGTTTATCCTGTCAAAATCTTCTTGGCCAAAATTATATCTAATTGAAATAATAATTTATAAACAAGCATTCTCATGGATTCTTTATCCAGTTAATAAGGGTTAGATTCAGCCGGGTTTTAAAAAAACATGGCTCTCTAGAAGTGTACTTCCGTGATGATATGAAATGAATATTTATGTGTTGAATGCAAGAAAAACTATTTTATTTACTAATAAAGTTAACTTCCTCACCTATGCCTTATGCCACTTATGGCATAAGAGGGTATAGAAGTGGAGGCATAAGTTATTTCTTTACATTTCAAATTCTAGTTGATACTTGCAAGATGGAACTTAGTGAATCTCTGTAATTTCCCAATTTTTCTTAGGGAAAATAGCATTATATAAAAAATACCTTTATCATACAATTGCAGGGAGACTTTAGTAAGGCTAAACAATTATTAGTATAGATTTCAAAACAGCAAATACTTGTCAGTTTTAGCTCCTAAGTTCTTTGTGTTGCTACTATTCTTTATGTTCTTTTTTTCAGGTTACAATTCAGACAAAGCATTATAATATTGAGCAGAAATCTTACTTTTGAAAGCTCTGAATGATGTCTTTCAAATATCAGTAGGAATTTCCTGTCTCCACAAAAACTACATCCTTCTATAGACTTTCTAGTCTTCATCCCTTTATCAAGTCAGGCTATCAGAATGGTCCCTTCCAAGACACTTTTTTTTGTGTGTATCCCCTTTCAGAGATGCCTTCACAGAGTGATGATATAGCATCATGTCCTTGGCTTCTTACCAAGGTCGGTATAAGAAATGGCCATGTGAAGAATGTCTCTTCTCTTTCTTTTAACACCACCATTCAAGACACTGTCCATTTTAGTATTTAATGTCCCTTAGACAAACTCTTGCCATAAATTCTTCTTAGAGTTAGCTTTAATGATTTTACTATATCTGTTCTCTTTTTTAAAGTACCTCATCTTTTAGGGAAGCAGAAAGGGCTTTGGTGATAAATAGAAAATTCCTTTCAGTGTGTCAAGTTCTAGGTAATGTTTTTCAGTCTCTACCACTGAAGAAAAAGGTTGCAGAATGCATTCTGCCTTTCACCATTTAAGCTCAAAATGGTTTCTAGTTTATTTTTGTTTTTTTTTAAAGCATTTGTATTTTAAAATATAGCTGGAGTGGGGATAGTTCTACTGATAACAAAATTTCTGAGCAAGGATTCTTTGTAGGACAGAGGTAAATCAATGGTAGGGAAGTAGCAGACCTTTGACAGCATTCTAGGGCTACTTACACAGTGTTTTAGAAGACACTGTGACAGATGGATCTTACATTTAGTTAGATACAAGAATTCCAGCATCTATTGTTATATTCAACATTATTTTAATGCTAAATTCATCTTTTAAATCAGGGTTAAGTTCATAAATGGAATAATCTGACATTAATAGTTATTCTTACATTACTTTAAACCTAATAATCTATTTCACATTTACATAAAAACTCATAAACTTGGAGCAAGTATTCGATTCTGGAGTTAAGAGACCATAGGACCCTAGATTATAAGCATCCTGTGGCCTCTGATGCTCACATTCTCAGAAAACAAAAATCAATCACCAGGATGTGTTTCTCTTCAGCAACACTGTGGGCCTGATGATGATCACCCTTCCAAACCTGGAGAGTAGCTCAGACTGATGAAATAGCCTCTTCCTTCTGAGAGCCTGTGTCCTTCAGCGTTGAATGGGAGAGTGGACTGAACACTGTTCCTCTTAGCTTCAAAAAAAAAAAAAGTGTGCTATATGTCATACTCAAAATATTATACCCATAATGAAAGGGAACTATTGAGTCTATGGGAAAAGTAAATACTTCACAACTATGCTGGAAACCAATAACACTAGGAAATGATGATACTGCAGACAGGCAAACACAACCAAATGTCAGCAAGAACTTCCACGAGGCAAGAATATCCTAAGAAAATAACCGTTTCTGTTGCCTAGCCATTTGTATTTTAGTTGCTCATTCCATCAAATTTGTAATGAACAAACATTTACAAAATGTCTACTAACTGTTTACAAAATCATATTACAGATACTTAGAATTAAATTCCATGAATGATCATGGGCACAGTGACTAGTTAACCTAAAAAAAATTCTAAAAGTTAGCTAGATCCTGATGTTAAACAAGCTACATTGCCTTTAAACACTATTCACTTAACACTGAGTAATGAACATGTATATTTCTGTTTTTATACTTGCTTGATAAATCCTCCTGTTTCAGAGTTAGGATTTACAATCTGATTTTGGCCTCTAATTCTAAAAAAATTATAAATCATTGTAAATGTCCTGCAATAACAAAATACAAAATACATGATAACCTGTGGTTTTGTTTCCCGGGAAGTATTTTAAAGTTTAAACGATTTTCACCAATGTGATGCCACCATAAATCTCTCTACAGTGAGCAGCTATGCATGTGAAAAGTCATAAGTTTCACAATGTGCTTGTGGCATACGGCTTGAGATAATAGTCTACTTCAAGGGTGGCTATTGTAATGTACTTGGCACTAAAAGGCAGCAGACTTTTGGCAACTTACGACTTAAAAATAGTAGTTGTAGAAGTCAAATTAAGCCCATTTTGGTTAATTAAGCACAATTATCATCTTGTAATTAAATTAATCTATCGGGTATTCATTGAAGTCTGAAGTAAAGATAGGTTAGCAATGAAGCTTAAAACTCCACGACCCCCTATTTAGGGGTCATCATTAAGCTAGACTACAAAAAAGCCTCATTCTGGCATCTCTAAGATTTTTATTTTTACCTTCTGAGAAAAAGGCAGGAGGGTATTAAATGTGAACACAATTAAAAGTGACTGTCTTATACATTCTACTTCTGTGGAATTATCCAAAGGAATGCATTTCTGAAGACCTCATTCTCTCCTTGCTAGATTCATGGTAATATTCAGGTTAACACAGACAAAACTTGAAAGTTTTCTGAAGTTTAAATTGTACTAATACTGTAAAAATCTAAGAGAGGGCTTGAATTAACATAATTATCAAAGATTTAAATAAAAGCAGAACCTTGACAGGAACTTCAAACATCAAGAGAAATAAATCAATTTATAGCAACAGCTATTTTAGAAGAGATAAAAACGAATTATAAGAATACACACTGGCTCTAAAACCTCAGGACATTATTAATAAATATTGTCTCTATCCTAAGGTTTCAAGAGCTAGGAAGCTAGTGCTAAATAGTATGTATTAAGAATTAATTTTGTTTTCAACCAGGATTCCTACAGGAGGAAGATTTATGAAATTGTTCTGACTGTGTATTCCCCTTATGATATTTGATCCCAGAGGCACATTTTAACTAAATTTGACAGCAGGAAAGTGAGTCCAAAGCTAAACAGCATCACACAGTTTCTGAAACAGGTGACAGCTAATGGCCTAAACAGCTCACATTAATAATCAAATGCTGGCTACCCTGTGGATCACAACCGTGTGCTAATGAGGGAAGCCTTGCTTTCTCTCTAGGCAAGCATCTCTCCACAAAGCTACAAAGATTTCTAAAATCTGATGCAAATGCAGGAAGGGACAGCAATGGCAACTGCCAATCACAGTGATGTGAATAAAACTTATGAGAAATCTGATTGTTTGTGTTAATTGTGCTTTGTTTATGTTACTCATTTAAAATAATTTAATGAGACTTTTCTTTTAAGTGCTGTAAGTTTTCAAATAATTCTCATATCAACTACCATAAAAAATTATTGTAGTTATAGCTTCCCTCAATCTCAGATTATTATTTTTTAATTTTTAAATATTTATTTATTATGTGTGTGTTGGGGGAATGCGCATGCCACAACTGCATGCGTGAGTGTCAGAGGACACCGTGCAAGGTCACTGGGTCTCTCCTTCCATCCACTGGCACAGGTGATGGAATAAGCTATAAGGTTTGTCAACTGGTACTTACAGAACTAACATACTGATCTTAGACTGTTTTTCCATTGTTATTGCTTTTTCCTTTCCGTGTTTTTGTGTGTTTGCTTGTTTTGAGGCAGGATCTCTATGCACAGTCCTGACTCTCCTGAAGTTTACTATATAGTCCTGGTCTTGAACTCACATAGATTTACCCACTTGTCTCCTGAGTGCTGGGAGTGAATGCATGTGCAAGCACACCAGCTGTTTTCTGCTTATTAAAGAAGAAGGGAACACGTTTGCTGTGGATACCATGCACTTAGTTCACTTCTTTTGGCCAAATGTATCTCTTTGATGAGGCTAGACATAGTTTTCTGATATCTCAGGTAAAAGAGTTGACATTTCTAACATGGTATACACAGGCAGCAGAGTATACTGCAAGTGAAATAGGACTTACCTCACCATCTGAATTAATGTATCCATCAGGAATCATGCTGAAAAATATGACCTCATGATAAATATGGTGTACCTGTTGGGCGGAAGGCCAAAGGCCTTTAGTACTAGAATTGGGGGCAAAGACAATTGGCTCTCTTAGAGTTTAAGGCAAGATTGGTCTACATAGTGGGTCCTAGGCCAGCAAGGAGCATCTAATGAGACCTTCTCACAAACCAGCCAGCCAATGAACAACAGTAGCAAAACCTGATACAAACTCTTCTTCATGAATGATAGGCATTGGTGGGTTTCCTTGGAAGCTTCTGGCTTCACTATCTTTCTCATTGAAGATAACTGGTGTTTTATGACTAAAAACGATATTAGCTGTAATTTTCTTACATTTTGGAGACAGGTTTAGGTCACTTCAATTTTCTATTCATTTCTAATAAACATAATTGTCCCTGATTCCCGATTATTAACAATTGATGACTTTTGATAATCTAAATTGTCATTTTATAGCTACATTAAAAGAACTAGCCATAGCCGGGCAGTGGTGGTACACACCTTTAATCCCAGCACTCAGGAAACAGAGCCAGGCAGATCTTTGTGAGTTCAAGGCCAGCCTGGTCTACAAAGCAAGTTCCAAGAAAGGTGCAAAGCTACACAGAGAAACCCTGTCTCAAAAAAACTGGTCTACAAAGCAAGTTCCAAGAAAGGTGCAAAGCTACACAGAGAAACCCTGTCTCAAAAAAAACAAAACAAACAAAACAAAACAAAAACAAAAGAAATAGCCATTCTTATAGCTGGAGCGATGGCTCAGCAGCTAAGAACAATTTTGGATCTTACAGATGGTGAATGCTTGGTTCTCACAACTGGCATTAGCCCTAAAATTAGATGATACCTTCCCATCTTCTGAGCTCTGTAGGCACCAGGAACAAACATGGTACACGTACAAACATTTTTTTTTTTGCCTTTGTTCATTTTTTTCACCTTTTTTATTTATTATATTTGTGTTTTAATTTTACACATCAGCCATGGGTTCCCCTGTCCTCCCCACTCCCGCCCCCCCCCCCACGTTCCCCCCAGCCCCTTCCCTCCATTCCCATGTCCTCCAGGGCCAAGACTCCCCTGGGGATTCATTTAAACCTGGTGGATTCAGTACAGGCAGGTCCAGTCCCCTCCTTCCAGTCTGAGCAAAGTGTCCCTGTGTAAGCCCAAGGTTCATGCACTAAGGAAACACACACACACTATAAATAAATAAATAAATAAATAAATAAATAAATAAATAAACAAACAAACAAACAACACCAAAATTTTTTTTTAAAAAATAAAAACCTGGATAACCTGAATGTTTCAACTGTTAAGAAAAGAAAGAAAGAAAGAAAGAAAGAAAGAAAGAAAGAAAGAAAGAAAGAAAGAAAGAAAGAAAAAACAAAAAAAAAAACATTCTCACAGAAAACCTAATTAAAAAAAATATCTGGATAACCCAAATGTTTCAACTGTAAAAACAAATGAACAAATGAGCTACTATGTATTTATGAATCATTTGTTGATAAGTACCCAGTGTAAATGAAGCTAACATTTATGTATATTCTTAAAAGTCTGTTCCGTTATTGATGTCTCTTAATAAATGATTTTATGGTTTTCTCTGTAAACATTTCTCCTACTGTTCCTTTATAGTAAGTACCATCTGTTTTTAAATTTAAATTATGATGTAAAGGGCCTTTATTGGTTCAGGAAGGAATTGTACAGAAAAACAAAATCCATTGAAGCCAAATACGAATTATATAGAAGTAAGTTATTACTGTACTCATTCTTACTGGTAATAAAAGCAGACATGCAAACAAATGCTCTCTTTCTCATAATATCATGTACCAGTGTTCTAGGGTTACTCTAAATCTAGTGTCGCTCTAATGAAGCCTGTAACAGAGAATGAAAGAACACAGATAGAAATTCTCTAACAATGCTATGGCTTATAACTCTGAAACCGAGTCCAAGGTCCCTTAGATTCTCACAAGGGTTGCCCTCTGCCTCTTCTGTCTCCTGGTGTCTACAAGTGTTTCTTGGCTTGCGTATGATTTACTTCTTCTTCTAATCTCTGTGACACATATCCTGTGAGTATCATCTTCCTGAAGTTTTGTGTTTCAGATAAATTTGCCTATTATAAAGTAGGACAGCAGTCAATGAGATTGCTTGCCTACCATACTTTAGTGTGACCTCGACGCTATGAACTTTGCCTGTCCTGACCCTGTATACAGATAAGGTCTTATACTATGCCAGCCGGTTAAAATTTCAGTCTATGGGAACCCAAGTAGTGCAACAACAACAACAACAATGATAAATAGAAAGAGCAGAAAATGAATGAAAAAACCCTCAAGCTTAAGAATAAGCAGAAGAGGGATGACTAAATTCTAGCACTTAGCCATGTTGGAGCCCAGCATTATAGGATACTTGTCAAGAGAGCCACTAACCAGAACAGATAATGCTTGCTATGATGACGTAAAAGTTGAATATATTTTTAAATTTATAAATATTACTGGTGTACGCAATTTATAAAACACTAGATGGAAAAATTATGACTTATTGCATACATTTATTATGATATGTTACCTATTCTTTTACGTCAGTCTTTCCTGAAGAAAGCTATTATATTTTTACAAACTTGAAAATTGCAATGCAAAATATATGTGTAAATAAGGAGTTATTTAAATCACCAAATATCAATACATAAGCCACATTAACACATTGCTTAATGAGGAAAATTACACAAATGGAAAATGTATCTCTAGGGAATCAGAAAGATACATATTTTCTTAGTGTAATCAGAGGAAAGATAGCAATTATTAACAAACAAGGAGTGATAACACAGAATATTATGTTTTACATTTTTAAAAATTTTAAATCAATGGAACTATTTTCAAATATATGGTAATTGTTATCACCTTCTTACCACACCCAACCAGTATCAGCCTCTTGCTCCTGTTCTCCTTCCCCACCATGACTGATATTTCCGAACTTTGTTTTCTTTATTTGTAAGTCTCCTTTATATATTCCATGTCTGTGCATTCAAAAAATATGTACAATCTGTCCTTTGTTAACCTAAATATCTACAAACTTTAAACATAAATTAACTAGGCATCAATTTTTATAAAATGTGTGATTCCCGGAAATATATGCTATGTTTTGATTAAATTATAAAGCATCACCAAACATAGGTAAGGAGAGGTGTTATAGTCCACTCTAACAAGGGTCTGAGATGAGGGCTTGGATGAGCTTGTCAGTTTTTAACAAAGAGCCCAATGTTTTATGTTCATCTGGTTTCCTCTACCTTTAGTGAACATGTTGGATTCTACACTGCAAGTATTTTTGGTGAAATATTTCTGAAGTCACTTCTGACCTTCAATGGTCAAATGAATCCAGAGATAATTACTGTGATCTGTAATTATCTTCAGTTTTATATATAATGAAGTACATGTTCTGTTGTTCTGACACACTTATTTTTATATGTACACAGAAATATACTGATTTAGATCCAAGCAATTGAACAGAGAGTAGAGAGATGTTTACAGGGACATAGATTACTGGTAACCAACACAGGCTCCAAATCCTTATTCTAACATAAAACAGAGATGGTTTGTGGGACTCCTAACATGAGGAATACGTGCATCTCTGACTCTTCTCTTCTGCTCTCAGACCTCCTTTCCTTCTCTTGCATTGCCCTGTCCACCCTCAATGTTACTGCTTTTGACTTGTTTGCTTGTCACTTGTTTTACCCTGCTTACTGTCATCATTGGAGATGTGCTCTTTTCGGAACAGGGAACAGAAGGCGAGTGAATCTGGGAAGAGGAGAGGTGCAGGGATTGGGGGAATTGAAACAGGGGACACTGTGCTCAGGTTGTATTATATGTTATCAAAAAAAAAAAAAAAGAGAGAGAGAGAGAAAACGAAAAACAGAGGAACTATACCAAAAGCTGGTTGACCACCAGGGGCCTGGGAGCATGTTTCATCACCTTAAGTATATGAACATATTCTCTACTGATATCCTTGGGCTAGAAACTATGGCTTGTGATTTGAAGCTATCCATAAATAAATGGGAGAGTATTGAGGCATCATGAAATGCGTAGGTAAAAGTGATGAGTTAAACCAGGCACCCTGTGAGGATCTGTAGGTCCATCAAGAGTGAAGAGAGGATACACTGTTGTCATGAACAAGCATGACAACTCCCATCTATCTCTGAGTTTCATTGTTATTATCTTTGTGGTTTATTATTTACTTTTGCTTTTAGTTTTTTGGAAAAACAAATACAACAAACATTCCTTGGAAAGCAGTAATCAAATTTCATGAAATATTTGTGTGGTTTCCAGACTTCTAGAGAATGCTTAGTGTAAAAACTGAAAGCTAATATATAAACCTATTACTGAACTTAGAACTAAGAAACTCATTAAGGACCTGGAAGATATTCCTTATAAACAAAGGCTTTAAAACTCACATGTGGAAAAATATTAAACACAGATTTAAAATTAAAAGCATAAAAATTAGCTTGGAGTATATCTCAGTTGAGGAATCTATGGCTCCCTTGGAGATAGAGCTGGGGTTCAATCCCTGACCCAAAATAAATACATTAATGAGTAAGTAAATAACACAAGAGAAAAGAACTAACTATGTAACTATATGAATATGTGAAAGAAAGTAAATGTCTAATTTTTTTTTTTTTGCTTCTTTAAGAAAATACCAGGTATTTGCTAATTTCTAGAGTAGAAATTGAGGGGCTGATTAGATAGTCCAGTATTTATGAGCACTTAATGTTCTTTTGGAGAATCCAGGTTTTAAGTTCCCAGCAGCCACATGGATGTTCACAACTGTCCATAACTCTAGACACAGATTGGGGACCCTCAATTGGCCTTCTTGGACATGAAGGCGTGCACATGGTTCACATGAATAACTGCAGTCAAAGCAATCATACAAGATCAAAATGAATAAATATTTTAAGAAGAATATAAGTTTACTCTCACATGTTGTAGGACTGGAAATTGTCAGAGACCTCACTTCTCTTACAAGATGGTGTGTGAGAGCCACATAAGCCAGAGATAAGACACTCTGCTTTTCTCTTGCCAAGAGACAGAGAGGGTAGGCACATTCCAAAGCACCCTTTCTACAGTGAATTAATTTGTTCAAGAGGCAAAGCAATTATGAGTAATATACTCTGTAAATTAAGCTTCTAATATACAAAGTCCAGAAGAGCAAATTCATACAAGAGTAGTAGCCAGCCAAGCATGAGGAATAACTGTAGGACATAAACATTTGGTAACAGAATAATATGAAGGTACTCAAGACTAAAACCATAAAATATTGTGAAGGATGAAAGAAATAAAGACAGTGATATTTAAAAAAACACAAATGTGCAGGAAAGTTTTTATTCCCACCTGTAATCCCTGCCTCTATCACTGCTGCTCCCCACCTGCTAGCCTCCCACTCTGAGGGAGGGCAAAAAACTGTAAGCTATCATAGGTTGATTGCATCTGTAGATAGTCAGGTAGAGTAGATTAACTATAAAGAAATAATTTCTAAACTGCTGGGTTTTTTTCCTTTCATAGTAAAAGACAAAGCATGAGAAATGTCTCAGTCATTAAGAACACGTGCTATTCTTACAGAGCAACAGGGTTCACTTCTCCAGAACCCACATGGTGGTTCACAACCATCTTCAACTCCAGTTGTAAGGGATCAGCAAGAGCCTTCTGGCCTTCCTGAGAATGGATGCACATGGTGTGCACACATGCATGCAGGCTAAACACTCATGCACATGAAAGAAATGTCTTTAAAAAAAAAAAACAAAGCAAAAATCGTATATTGTTGTGGGATGTATTGCTTTGATTGGTGTAATAAAAAGCTGGATGGACAATAGCTAGGCAAGAGGTATAGGAGGAACTTCTGGGCAGAGAGAGAAAGAGGAAGAGGAATCTAGGTATTCAGGAGAAGCAAGACACAAAGAGGAAGCAGGATGAGTAGTACAGAGATAAGATAAAAAGCCAAGAGATAAAAAAATTTAGATTAAGATAAATGGGTTAATTTAAGTAATAAGAGCTAGCAGGGAAAGCCTAAGCTAAGGTGATGATTTCATAATTAATAATGTCTCTGTGTCATTATTTGGGAGCTGGCTGCCTGGACCAAAATAGACTCATTACATGTGGCTCCAAATATGGGGCTCAAATGTCCACATAGGGCCCAGGAAAGCTATAAAAAGTTCTGGACTGGGATTACTAGTCCTGCAGTCTCTCAGGCAGGCCAGTGCTTGAAGGCAAACACAGATAAGAATCCTGATGGCTGGAGCCAGCTGCCAGCACCATGCACCAGCACCATGTGCTAAACTGAGCCATGCAGGGGCTGACATGGATGTTTAAGATTTGTTTCACACAGTCAGAGAATGTTGCAGTTCCTTAGTAAAGCCAGGTGCATACACAGAAAACCTGTAAAAAGGTACAGAATGTTTTAAAATGTGCTTAGATGCTAAAGAATGGAAAGAAATATAGATATCGACTTTTATAAAAAATAGTTTACAAATAATGAAGTCTACAGAGTAAAGTAATTATGTATATATTCACATAAAGTTGAGAAATACACAACATGTCTGGATCCTGTATGGTGTTTCACTGACTTTGATTTTTTTTTTAAATGCTCATGTACAAAACAAACAATAGTTGCTGAGAGACATTGGATTATGGAAACCACTAAATGAAACTAAATTGTATATTTTAAGAATGTCTTAACTTCAAAATGAAATTCAGAAAATATGTTGTGTTGGAGGAGAGGTTATGCTTTTATTTTCCATAGGAAACAAAAAGTTATAGTTCTCTTCAAAATTAATAAAGAGGAGATTTGATCAAGAGATACCTCCTGAGGAATATGGCTGCATATGTGAGAGAAAAAGCCAAGAAAGACTACAGGACATATATAAAATGCTCAACATGAGAATAGCTCTGAGACTGAATGAGACATAATAAATCTTGTTGGCTATAGAATCCTCATGACTTATTATTACATGTCATCCTTTCATATAGCACAAATAAAGTCTTGCTTGTAAAGTACAAACAAACTTATAATGTTAACAGATGCCTTTTACTTGCTCAAACATGAAACAAAAAATCATCTTTAACTGACTTGTATACCTCATACATTCCATACTTGTATTAATACAAATATATGGGTTACCTTTAAATGTTTCTTTGTTTTCAAAGCAAAAGATCCAGATACCAATGAAGATGAGTATCCCAGATGATCTATCTTTTCAAATTGCTTCTGCTGCATTTTCTTCAAAATTCTACATCCAGAAAAACTTCAAAGCTGCTAGCTGAGATGATCTAGCCTCACAGATTATCCAACCAAGACTTCAGATAACTTCTACCCTTTGCCATCACACAGAGATGAAGCAAAAAATAATACAACTAGCTCTCCCAGGTCTTTACCATTATTCCAGTGTTCTCAGGATCCTATAAATATTTCATCTCCCACAGACAACAGGAAGCCATCTATAGAACATGACACCCACAATCCCAAGAGTTAGGATAGGTGGTTTTTGGTCATTTGGTGGGTTATAGATGTTTGTCATTGTTTGGGGTGGGGGTGGGGGCTGGTTCTTAATTGTCCTGATCAGGAAAAAAAGCTAAACAAAGAAGAATAGATTCAGGAATCTCTTTCTGAAGGGTAAAAATATGGGATATAGTATAGAAATGATAAGACAAAGGGGTAGATTGTTGAGTCTACTTTTGAACAAAAACTGTCAAACTTTGCCAAGGCAAGCTAGGACAGTCCTTCAAAATTCCTGATTCACAAAATTTTCTGTAGAAGGCCAAGGATGGATGCCCCAACACTGCAGAGAAACTTGGTGTGAATCTCCAGACAGCCAACTGTTTCTATCATTTCTATAGTTTTAGAAGTTGCTTGCTCTGTGCTTTTTTTTTTACTCAGGTAATATTATATTCTTCTCAAGTCTCAAATAGAGTTAAAGATGAGATAATTATTTTTGTAGTTTTCCTTGCTACCATATTCAGAAATGAAACTTGCATAAGAGATGTAAAGTTTATAAAACTGAGAAATAAAATGTTAAGTTTATCTAAGAGATGTTTTAAGATCTAAAAAGATATTTTTAGAATGGTAATGCATGTTATGATAAAAAAGGTTTAGCTATAAAACTTTGACTTACTAAGACAGGATAGATAATATAGTACTTCCTCTGAATTTGCCAAACACATATGAACTAAATACTGTGAATGTAATTCTTACCTAGTAATTGTTCTTGTTGTATGTAGTTTTGCTGTGTTAGAATTAAACTCTTTCTTTTTATTTAGACAAAAAGGGGGAAATGTTGGGGAATATTTGCACACTTTGTGAAGGTGTATTGCTGTGATTGGTGTAATAAAAGCTGAATTGCCAGTAGCTAGGCAGGAGGTATGGCAGGACTTCTGGGCAGAGAGAGAAAGAGGAGGAGGAATCTGAATGTTCAGAAAATGCAAGATGCACAGAGGAAACATGATGGGCAGTATGGAGATAAGGTAAAAGCCATGAGACAAAATGCAGATGAATATAAATGAGTTAATTTTAGTTATAAGTGTTAGTGGTACAAGTCTAAGCCAAGTCCAAGCTTCTATAATTAATACTAAGTCTCTGGGTCATTATTTGGGTGCTAGCTGGCAGGACAGAAAAATACTTGTTACATTATATACCATCTTCAGAATCTTCAATGATTCACTTAAACTATAAAAGTAGCTTAAAGATGAAAGTAAAAACAAACTCTTGTAATAATATTATAACTATTTTGTCACTATTTAGAAATTGCTAAGCATAAGGAAGTATTATTGAGTTTGATAATCACTACAGAATGCTTCAGACTATTAACAAGCAATGACATCATTTAAATATTTCTCTATCCAGGAGAAATTCCATATCTAAATTCCTTTTCTAAAGGTGTGGTTAATTCACTGTCCTATTTCATTAATCAAAATGAATAATGGAATTTATTTATTAATTTACAGCTTTTTGGATCATGTTAGGTAGCATATTTAAACTTGACTGCTTTCCAAATAGTATGTCTTACAATGCAAAGAACTTGAAGAGATAAGTATATTTTCTTTTTTTGTTTTTTGAGACAAGGTTTCTCTGTGTAGTTTTGTGCCTTTCATGGAACTCGCTTTGTAGGCCAGGCTGGCCTCAAACTCACAGAGATCTGCCTGGCTCTGCCTCCCGAGTGCTGGGATTAAAGGTATGCACCACCACTGCCCAGCTTAAATCAATTTTATACTTAAAAACAAATGAAATAGAAAAATAAATTACACAAAAAACATACTATGGTGCCTGATTTTATATGAAAATCTGGTAATTAATAAATAATATCTATCACTATTTTGCACATGGAATTTTCAGATCTGTTTTTATCATTTAGCCTACATCAGTTCTAAAACATTGCTTATTTCAAAATGAGACTTGAATGCACAGGGCCATCCAATAAGTTTAGCTCAGGATACAGTTTGATACCCTGCAGACAGTTAAAAGTACCTAGATAAAAAGTATTATCATCTATTCTCTCATATCAATGGTACTTTAGTTAGTGATAGCTGGACTTGCATATTTCTCTTAAATATTGAACAGAATTAAGAATATGGGCCAGTGGAGGAACACCTACCAAGAATACACAAAATTTGTGGATTGGATGGCTTTATTGTTTGCTTGACACCCCCTTGACAATAACAATAACAACAGCAAACAAACAAACAGGATCACCAACACTGATTAGTTAAGTAACAAAGCCCCAAATTACTTCTTTTTTAATGTATGAATGAACCAAAAGTATAATCTTTTTTTTTTTTTTTATATATAGCCTATTTTCTGGGTTTTGAAAATGACTGGCATCTCCTCGACACTGCGCAGCTCCTAGGAACAGAAGCTGAGGGGGAAGTATTCTCTGCAGGCAGTCTCTGTAGAAGTATTTGTGTAGCTGCTGGCAGTTGTCCCCTGATAGCAGTTTGGTTCAAGGAGATGGCCTTGACAAGGTAGCAGATGCACAACAGGCCAACAGATTTCACTTCGCTCCCTCCAGTCTCAGAGTTCCACCTGCATTTAGATAGAGACAAAAAATCTAAAATATATTGACATGTTTCCCGTTAAGTATTAATGCCTGATTTTTTCCCCATGTCAGCAATCCTTCAGTAATGTAGCTTGCTTGAGTGCTGATAAAGCATTTGTTGTGTTTTCTGTAACTTCCTTTTGGGGGTCTAGCTCATTTATTTTTAATTCCTACTTTCCAGGATTTTTATCACATTGATTCAGATACCAGTTATCATGGTCTATATCTCTAAAATGAAGTAAAAGGGAAATGAAATAATATTTTCTATACTGGCACTCATTTCTGTTCCTTTGCTTTCCAATGCAATCATCATTTGCTACATTATCAATATGACTTAGGAACTCCCTGTTTAAGTTGTGAGATGATAAATCATGCCAGTAAAATAAAAGATTATTTAACTGGGTCAAGCAAGATAAGAATCATATTGTTTAAAATGCATTCATGATTTACCTTTAACCAATATCATAGAAAGAGAAGAAATTTAGATAACTTTCAGTGCAATGACCCAAATTACATTTTTCATATTTGGTCAAAGAAAATACTAGAAACAATATGAATTGGCCCAATTAACATTTTATGAATCGGACTTGTGACTCTGAAGATCTCTTTTATTTTTCTAATATGCACTGTGCTACACATGAGGCTTTGATCAGTTCTTATATGAATAAGTAATGTTGCTTTCAGAATTAAGAGGACAAGAAGCCTAAGGAGGTCCAATATATGATAGTAAGTACTAAATAAGTCTGAAATTCTCAGTGTTTGATCTTCTATAAATGCTAAATAGCTTTCAATCCAAAAATTGTATTCTTAATTTAATTTTTATTTAATTAAAATATAATTACATAATTTCTTCCCCTCCTTCTCTTGGCTCCAGCCCATCTCATATTCCCCGCACCCCCTTTCAAATAGATAATCCTGTATACTTTATAGGATTACTTTGTAAAAAACTAAATATTGTAAGGTCGCTTTTGCCTATGCATAATAACATTATTCCCCTACTGTCTACTATAGAGAATTTTTATAACACATTATCTCTATTCTCAAATGATATTAAAGATACATATATATTAAATCAAATTATGTAAGGACCAAAGCAACATTTCAATGTACTAATAATCAAATGTAATAGAAACTTGATTTTAGATAGTCTTGGAAACAATACACAGAATATCCCACATGTTATATGAGAGACGCTGCTCTCTAATTTACTCAGTGTTGCCTGCCCTCCAGAGTTATCTCTCTGAAGTAGCAAATCTTGTTCTTTTTCTGTCAAGCTGTCATTGTAGCTGTTGTCCTCTTTAATCATAGCTGCCTCTTTCCATGGGAGATTCAAGACTTGGATGTGGAGTTCTTGAGTTGAACACATGTTTATGCAGAGGAATGCTATTTAATTCACAGGCTGTAATGCTTCTCACGAGGAGTCTACACCTTTGGTGAAAAGTGTTTCATTTTTACCTGTTGGCAGCCCGATGACACAAAGTATTTGCTCATAATATCACAATCCCCTGCCTGTGAATTGTCACTGGGCTCAGGAAATTGTTAGTAGAAGTGTCCATCCTGAAAGTGTAAATAGACAACTATGCAAAGCCAATAGGAAAAGATATTGTGTTGGTTTCTGGACTACCTATGATATATTCGATTATAAAAGGATTTTTTTTTAATTCATTTCCTTTATAAAGGGTTTTCTGTCTTCAGGGAATTCAGAAATTCCCTCTCTCTGATTAATATTTGGATTCTTTTGGTGTTATAGAAAGCCAGGTTAAGCCCAAACCAAAAAACAAAACAAAACAAAACAAAAAAAAAAAAACCCAAGATACAATGGGAAATTAAAACAAAACAAAACAAAACAAACAAACAAACAAAAAACACTGTTCAAGAGGAATAATTTGGACAGAAAAGAGAAGACAGGCCCACTCGCTTGGCTGACCTGGTGCTTGGACACCTAGTGACAGTCACTCTTAGCAGGACTGCTGCTGTTTTTTTTCTTCCTTCATGATGTCTGGCTTCCGAGCGACTTCTTGGAGTCTACGGGTAGGTGCTCCTCATAACTGCACTTTGGAAACACCAGCATTTTCCTTTGCTTTCTTCCTGAGATGGTATCAGAGCTCTCATTAACAATTACTCAACATGTCAATCCTACCTGGCCATGTTTCACGCAGCCTACTTGATAGTCCTACCTGTACACAAGATGAGGACCTTAGAGATATATTACCAATATGACACTCTCTTTTACCTACATTCCACTATCATGTAACCTTCTCTGTGGTTCATGAGCATTTCTAAAACTTCCATAAGATTTTAGAATTTCTTCCTCTTAAATATTTCAGTTATTATTCTAGTTGTATACCATGGAAGAATGTCTCTCTTTGTATGCCTAAAGCAATTTCAACACTGTTTTCTTTGTTCTGCTCAGTCTACCAATTTGGTATTTCTTGGAAAGTATTTTTTCTTCTGAATTCCATATCTAATGGGGCAAGCTTTCAGATCTTTTGAAAGCTATGTATGAATGGCAATGGAAAAATAATGGTAGCTAAGTAATAATGTCACATGGAATAAGTAAAATTATGAACATATTTCTTAGAATAAACAAGGTGATCGATCCGATGTGATATTCTTCACACTAGAAAAATTACACACCTCTTTGTTTCTATATCCCATTGTCTTTATGTGCCAGGAAACCAAGGACTTAGCCTATTGTATCTCAAGTGTGTGGTAAATGCATGGGTAACAAGAGGGATAGATTACTGTTATAAAGTGACCATTTCTATTTTCATGAGGATTAACTGTATGCTTACTCAGACTCATGGGGGTCTGAGTGCTAACTCTCTCCAGGTCAGGATAAAACCTGCATCTACATCCAATTTACCCTAAGATCCAAGGAAATGATGTTTGCCTACCTGCTATGATGCTGGTAGATGTACTTTTGAATGGATATAACATACTAGCCCTTACATTAGGGAAATTTGAGAAACTCTTATCTCCTTCAAATTCCTCTTCATTGAAAAGGAATAGTATTGCTTGGAGCTCTTTCAGAATTTACAAATGAATACCTCAAATTTGTTAAACATAACTCCTAGTGAGAGAGAGATATTCAACAAGGGACTTTCTCAGTTGCATTGAGAATTTTCCTTTTCTCCCTTACTCTTCAATTTGTAGTTTTCAAACAGAAAGAAAATTTCTTTTCTAAACCACAAAATTAATAATGAGTCTCCCCTTGGATAGGGTATAGTTCAATGTCATATGCAAATTTATTTTTATAAGTAAGTCTGTTGGACCTGTATATAGTACTTAAGTTACTTCCTAGCATTCTGATTCTTGATATTTAATCAATAAACTTTTATTTATTAAAATATTTTCTTTCAAATTTATTTTAATATTCATTTAGTCACTCCTTGTTTCAGACATTATTTCAGGTATATAGCATCAGAAAAGAAGACAAAAGACCTTTTCATATGTACTTACATCTAGCTATCAAAAGCAAACTATCACATTTGTATCTATTATTAAGCATAAGGAAAGCAATTTATGAAAACCTAGGCTGCACGCTTAATCATAGTGAACATTTATTATCATTATTCTACCAATGTTTAGGAAGAAATGATAAAGTTCCTTGTTGACCTCCTGGTTTTCCTTGATGTCCTCCATTTTTAACAACCTGCTTTAAGGGTAAAATAATGTAACAAATAGTTTTCAATGGGAAGATGCTTTTAACATTGAATAAACAATTCTCATTTTCATTTTTGCCTTTTTATTTAAGTGATTATACACACTCTATTATAGCTCTAAGGAAAATACTAATTTTAGGGATTGAATAGAATAAAATGGAAAACATCTCTTCATTTCTACTGTACAATGGTTATACTGCAAGGACACAGCAAATACTCACATAAACGTTTTCTGACAGAAGAAGCACACTTATAATGACACCTTAGAATATTTGTCTTCTATTAGAAAATATTACAAAGTCACCTTTCAGGTAAATTGAGTTTGTTTTCAATAAAGATATAGAGGTTGAAGAATTGTTGACATATGCAAAATTTTAGTTTTGTAAAATAATCACCAAAGGAGTCAATATACCAAAAAAATAAATATTATAATCAACATTGAATTTTAATCATAATGATTCTAATTTGACCGAATTCAAATATATGTATAAACATTCATCTCATTCACTTATAAATACTTAAAGAAAAATCTTAGTGCCTATCTTCTCACCTGCAGAATCCATGCATGATTTTTAAAAATGTGGCTATAAATGTGTGCACCAATGAACTGATATTTTAATATTCAAATTATGTACCCTCGCCATGGCTCAAATCATACTGTATGTTCAGTTGGTAGTAGTTCTTGTTTAGTTTACTTATAGGTTTAGTGATAGAAACACAATTTCCATTGTGATTTGGTGTAAATGAAGGATAACATGATTAAGATTTTGCAGAATAAAGGTTGATTCCTTTAGAAGCAACACATTATAGCTGATATATAAAAATCTATTTTATCATGTCAATTGCAACTTATATCACAAAGAAATTGTCTTTACACTTAAAATTAAACAAGGTCTTTGATGAGAAGACATGTTGTATCATGGCTTAAGGTTCTATACTTATATAGTTTTAAGATCTACTAATTTGTATAGTGAAAAGAAAACATAAAACTAACCTTTTTATCCCAAACACTTCAAAAATGGATAGATGGCATATATATTAATTGTTTGATAAGTAAATACATGATTAAAATTTATATAGTCCTGTGTATAGATCACACTCAGTTTAAAATCATTCTAGATGATCAGGTATTTCACCTAATCATTAGCATTCTCTACCAAAGACAATATATTGTTACTATATTTGTAGATTTTTGTATCTCTTACTACATCTTGTTATTATGACCTAAATGTCTATTATATTTGAATAAGTAAAAAATATTCCTAATAGAAGCCATTTGAAGGTGGTCAACATAGTCAGTAACCATGTCATCTTCTAATGCCCTCTGATTTTCCATTTTCATTTGCTTTTTAGATACACTAGGAACAGTAATCCAAGTTAGACAGATATCTTTGAGGCCAGCTTCATGCATTAGTGTGGTTAGAGTTTTCAGTCAGATGACTTCTTCCTTCATCTTTAATGCAGGATGTTGTCATTTACGACAATTTTTCAAAGTAAGAAAAAGGTCCTCCTTACAACCTATGGATGGGTAATAATAACATTCTCATCTTTTATATTATATCTTATAAATTTTGATCTCTTAATATTTAACATGAAACTAGCTTCCATAGGTTCCATACATCTTACAAGTCTAAATTATTGTGAGCATTAAAGTGTAAGAAAAAACATATCAAAAGGACCTTAATGGACTTTAAATATTAAAAGACACTGCCTGATATGTATCATTGAAATGTGTAATATATTTTATAGGAAATAGTTGAGAAGAAAAGAGCACTTTCATTTTAACTTAAAGATGTTTTTCTTTTATAATCTGGAACTAAAATTAAAGATTTACATGGATCCACTAACCTGATGGAAACAAGAATGCTCCCAGGCTTAAGCAGGCCCACAAAGATGGGTTGTTGCTACATTTCCAATTGTTCCAGATGGAGCAGGAAGAAGCACACTTGGTAGACATTTTGCTTCCAAAGCAACCAATTTTTATCACAAAGATTTCCTCAAGTGTCACAAACTATAAAATTATAAAAGTTTAAATTTGAGATGTCATCGTTTCAAAACAGATTCTAGAATTCATTTCAAAACGATGGAATCAAGTGGATAATAACTAGACTGAATGGAACCTTGAAAAAATTAAGTCAAGAGAAGAATCTCTTCCTACATTGTCACTTGAATTAATATTTGTTGATTGAAAATAAAATTTGTGTTGACACGAAACATTCCCGTTTGAATTTTATATAAATAAAATATCACATTACAGGTTTATTTCTGATCCTTACAGACACACACATACAAAATAACTCATTGATTAGGAATATGAATTTTTTGAAGGTATGATATTTATAGAAAAAAAAGACAGTTAAGTTGAAGTCAATAAATTGATTTCTAACCTCATAAAATTGATGTCTGAAAAGGGAGCACTTTGAAGAGCAGTTCCAAGTTTTATATAAGAAAGAAGACATAGAAAGACCCTGGACAACTATCCTGAAGTGAGACAAATCCCTTAGAAACAAAGTTGTTTTCTAGGTTTTAGCTTTCGCATTTTTGTGACCATGTATTTCTGGTTTTGGAGCCACAGGCTAGCGGTGGATTTTTGTGACTTCTCTATTACAATAAATTCTCCACATCCAGGTACTTATATTTATTAATATAAGAAATAGAAACTAAACATTGATGACAAAAGCATCGCATTTTTCAACTAATGCTAAGCATGACTCCAAAACATACACAGGAGTCCTGTACAGGAAAAACTGAAATTTAGCTGAGAAGAAGAAATTAAATAAATTAGCTCAAGGAGGAAATGATGCAAAGCTAAGATATGAGTTTTCTCCAGACTGTTCTAAACACCAGATTTAATCATAGTGAGAAATCCCGCAGTTTTTTTTTTTTTTCTTCTTTTAAATATGAACTGAGGGTATATTCTAAAAATAATACCAAATGCGAAGGGCAATAAAAGAAATTCATTTTTGAGGAAGTCTTTAGAATGCTAACACTTCTTAGTTTATCAAACTAATAAACCTCTACAATAACCAAAGTGGTATGGTATTGCTTGAAGGAATGAAAGTAAATCAATGATTAGAACAGAGTCCAGTGTAGGTATCCATGTTTGTGGTCAATTGATGTTTCTGAAAATGATTCAATGGTGATTCAAACAAGTGTCTTTCAAAACTGGTTCATTTTAGATACCGCTGCATTAAAAATAAACAAGCTTCTTTCAATGTCATACTAAACGTTTAAAATAAATCAGAAGACCCTGATTTTATTTATTTTGCTTTGATGAAAATCACTAAGCAAGGCCAACAGAATTAGGATCATAAAATAACAAATTTATAATTGTATTTCTGAAAATCAATTAGAATCATTATTTTAAAATGTTTATTAGTTTTAATTATGTGTATGTCTGTATATGAACTCACAGAGATCTGCCTGCCTCTGCCTCCCGAGTGCTGGGATTAAAGGCATGCGCCACCACCGCCAGGCGTGTTTGTTATTTTTTAACATGTAAGGTATTTGGAGGTTGTTAGAATAAACTCAGTGGGTGCTGATCCTATCTAAAGTGTTTCTGTAGAACAGATATCTCTGAAGGTTAGAGAATACTCCAGAATAAAAAGAATATTGAAACAGTTTCATTAAGATACGTAGTAATGAGGAACTCAGAATAAACAGTCTTGAGAATATTTTTTTTTTCCTTCTAAAAGAGAAAGTCGACTTAAACTAACCTTCTGAACAGTTCAAAAGCAAGCTTGTGACTTTGTCTTGGGTTGAACACCAGTCTGTTCTTCTCTATGAAAAAAGAAACAAATGAAACAAAACAAAATAACAACAAACAACAACAACAAAAAAACCTGAAGGAAAATTGATTACATTTGAAATTGAACATAAATATCTTCAAGCTATTATTCTTTAATTAAAAAAAATCATGATTATGGGACTTGAAATATGCCTTTTTGCAAACAACTACTGTTCAGATCCAAGTACATAAATAGGTAGCTCACATCAACCACCTGCAATTCCAGCTCCATGGGATCTAATTTGCTACTTTTGAACCCTGTTCACACTTACAACCATAAGTGCACAGGTCCACACACAAATGCACATCTTTATTCCCAATGAAAATTTAAATAAATAACTTTTAAATTTAGATGATAACAAATTTTTGAATTGTCTAAGAACCTTTTGTCTGTAATACTGGAAAATGAAGCACTCAAATTCAAATGTGTGATGTTCTAAGCTGTGTTATCCTCAAGGAGATCAGAGCTGATTAAGGAAAAACCAGAAAAAAAAGCACCAATATGATAGGAACCTCAGAAAATTGTGTGGCATGACCTACTTCAGTAATGGCATCACACATATGGGACATAGAGAACCACTGTAACTCATTTAGTGTTCCACCACATCTCCAAAAATTATATTTTATCATATTTAAGTGTATCATTTCATCTTTCTGTTTCATAAAATTAAGAGTGAGGCATATATAACTTATTAAACTGAAAACCATAGTTTCCAAGTAATTAAAATCTAATATAAAATGTGCACCCTAAAGTCTTTTACGTGCAATTACAACATTCTGGGTTTTTCTCTTATAAAACTGTGAGAATTCAAACCTCCTAGAAAAATAAGTAAAGGTGAATAAAAGAACTGTTGATAGATTTCAAGCCAAACCTTGAAGAGGGTTTGTAAATTGTGATTAAAGCATTTTTAATTCCCATTGTTTCATAAAATGCTTACTACATAGAAATTAATTGATAAATATGAATGGATCAATCATTGCATTAGTTAATGAATTACTTCCATAGTCTCTTCACATATCTTCCAAATATATGAGATTTTAAAAGAAGAGGTAATTTACACACTTGAATTTTTTTCTCCTTAAGTTTCTTGGATTAATATAAATTCACTTGTATAAATAATCGATGCAAATCTATATATCTTTCTTGGTTCATAACGTGATATTCCTGTGACTTTAATCTTTGCATTATATACAAGATGAATACTGTACTACATACATTTTAACAAAATAAGTGTTAAGATTGTGTGTATGTATTGAATAATTATGGGCATACTGTATTTGTGATAGATATTATAACAATATTTTAATGTCCCCTAATAGTTACATCATTATTTCTAATGGTTGAATAATATATAGACATTGTAAATGGGGATTATTTCTGAGAAGACATTCTGGAAAAAATGGTAGATGAACACATGTATTTTGGCTATATACTCCTTTTCACATCTTTATCACATATAAGATGCTTAGGAACAACTTTTTAATGGTAAAATTTAGTTCTGTGCATGCAAATTGGGTAATTGTGTATCTAATTGACCACTCAGTTTGTAGTTGAGTAATTATTGTCATTAACTAGTCTGTTTGCACATTAAATGAAGACCAGGTGAAAATGTTAATTAGGTTAATGATTTTAAATATTTTTGTTATTGAAGAAACATGTTTTCATGCTCTTGCTGCAGTTTTTCAATTGCTAGTAAAAATCATTTCCCCTTAGCCTTCCAACATTGAAGCACCAGATTAAAAATTAAATTCAAACAGTTGATTGGGTCAGTAGCGCTCATTAAGAAAATTACTGCTTAAAGGCTCATCATTAATATTTGAAATGCAATCTTGTATGGAAATGGTTAGCACTCATGATGTGGGACAAATGTGTAGGATATATGAGAAACCCAGTAGGTATAACCATTTGATTTGCATTCTAAGCCTGAAAATCTTGCCACTTATAGTTCATCTCTTTATGAGTATCATCAAAGGGCATATTCAAGTATGTAACATAAAATATAAAAATACCTAAATAATACACTATGAACTTCACTTGCTTTATGAGTAAAATTGAGAAAATTTATATTAAGAGTAGCAATAACTAATATTTACTATCAAAGTTCACCAAAATAATTTACTGGCCTAGCTCTCTCAGTACATCTGTTAAGGGTTGCAAAATGCTTTTTTATACAGGCTTGCCTAGTCAACAACTTGATCTCACATCTCTCCTAGAGCAAATGCCATTCTGTCTTCTACCAGATTTTCAAGTTACCAATACTGCCTCAGGTAGCAGGGTCATTAAATAGCAAGAGATATCAACAAAATCATTCTCACATCATTAGTGCTAATGATGTTTCTTAACCAAATCTAAACACCCACATAGAGACCTCAGAATAATTTAGGTTGGTTGCAAGGGTAGGCATTTAATTAATGGTAGTTTGCATCTCAGTAGGTGCCAGCCAGCTCATGGGAAAGGCACTTCAGAAAGGACCCAGCAAACTGTTTGCATCCCAGTGAAAAAGACAGGTTTCATTGGCCAACTGACTTTTATGATATTGAATATAAATGTTCAACTATGCTGACAGTGCAAAACATTTCAGTGAGTTACCATAAGCACATACTGTATTGAGAACCCTTAGCAAAATTTGTGACATTCTAAGAAGGGCCAAGTCTATGCCTCAATTGTAAATGTCTGTTCCAAGCCTTCCATTGCTTTACAATGTATATCCAAACAAATATTTAATATTTTAATAAGCTTTGGTTGTACCTGGCATATTTCCCTTAAATATGTCAAATGCATAGAATGAAAGTATAAATAAACTGTTAAGAGTGTGGTACTCAGCCAATCACCAATGTGGTCTGAGCAGGGAAAATAATGAAACAATACTAGTTGGTGATCCTAAAAATAACTTTCCATTATATTTCTGTGGTGTATTTTTTCAAAATTAATGAAAATTGAACTAACAGATTAACTAAAAATAGAAAATGATTTAGGTGAAAATGAAAATCTGAAAAAAAATATTTAGTAGTTAACTTCTGAGTTAGCAAAAATAGTCAATAGAAAATTCAAAACATTGCCAAACAAATAAAATCAATCAATCAATAAGCTTCTCAAAACAAAAAATACCATATTCAGTATTCTGTACAAAGAAGGTTTTCTTCAAGTCCACACTCTATTTTACAATTTCACGTGTGGTGCTAAATCTACTGTGATTGACAACAACATGCATTTCAACTGGCCTTCTGTTCTTTAACTAAAAGGAAGAGATAATCAACTCTAAGCTTTGTAATGATCTCCTGACTACTGAAGCCATTGACCTCCTATTTAATATTCCATCAAGACAAAAACACAGCTCTCACCTCAGAGGGAAGAACGAGAACTTACCTTTCTGTGTAAAACCTCATATTCTGCACCAGCATGATTAAGCATACATTTGCATTCTTGCTTTTGACATTTCGCCAAAATGTCTTGAAATATACACAATCTCTCTCTACTTGGCTATTACATTGTCATTTGTTTATTGCTGCACTTAGTAACTGTAAAATGAAAAAAAAATGTATTATATACATTAGGCTGTCCTAAACAAATTGATTTAAAAATTTGCAAATCACCAACCAGTTATGATATTTTATTACAAAGAGAACTGAACAAAAATATTTTTATTGTGAAATAGGAGATTAGTGGTGTAACTTTAAACTTGAATGGTTTAAACCTAAATTTGACTGAAAAGTCATTCCCTCAAGTAAGTAACTTGTCTTATGTTCTCACTCAAGAAGGATACAGAATTTCATTATGTTTTATGTCACGAGTGATGCATAATATTCTTGATTTCCAATATTTTACTATTTGTTTCATTTAAGAATGATATAGTTTGCATTAATGTTTCTTTTTATGTTAATATCTTAATTTCTTTAAAATTTAGATATATCTTTTGCATGGGGTTTGCTAAACACATGGGTGTGGCTCTACCTCAGGCCTTTAAGTGCATGTTGAAGATTGAAACTCAGGTCCTCACCCTTTCATGTCATGGACGTTATCACCTAGTCCATCTTCCTATTCCTCACACACACAGTTTTAATGATTAAAATATTAAAATCATGAAGGATAACTATGAGTTATCAATATGCATATAGTATGTGCATAGAGTTCATTCATTTCATTCACATGCCTTATCTAATTTGACAGTCGAAGTGAAAACATAGTACTTTGATCTCTATTTTGTTCAACAACAACATCCCTCTACTGCAAAGGCCAATTACAATTGCCTTAAAAAGCCAAAAAACAACAAACAATGAAAATCAAGGATAATAAGTGCAAAACATTTTTTAAACTTAGATTCAGCCCAATATATTTGTTTTAGCTTGATGATTTATCAAAATCCTGATGTGTGATAGTCTAACAATATGGCTTAAGTAGTGTTATGTGGAAGAGTGTCCAATGTTAAAGTATTGTGCAGTGTTAAATATTCCTCTATATATGTCAACTGTCTCAGGAACAAACACTCCATGAAGCAAGTCAGATGTTATTTTAAATTGTGATGTATAAAATGTAATGATAACTATTTCCATATATTAATTGGGATAAAAAAGTTAGGTCTTAAGGCCAGGGAATGGAAAACTATGATAGAGTTAAATTATTTGACTTCCACATAACTATTTATCATAGGATTGCTGCCTTCAGGTGAATCTACTATATCCTGGAATTGGTGTTTAGCCAGTGAGTTAAACCTGCTTGTTCAGTTTAAGTACTGTTTACCATTTTGTCACTTTAACCTTAGAGTAAGTAGATGAATCGAGATCTAAGTATTTTTGGCTTTTTAATGGGTGATTTATAGACATGCAAAGTGAGAATCTACCTCCTTCCCTCAGAGTGCTCTGACTGACATGGATTATTTGTTTAAAAAGAAATTTTCATTTTCTTTGCATTTAACATTTTTCTTCTCTTGTAATTTCTTTGCCCTGAAGAGAGCATTTCTAGGCAATGTTGTGACATTCATATAGTACCCCATATTTTTTAAACTGTAGAAGCCATTATCACATTAGTATCTTAACATTATACCATAGGGACAGATTTACACTGAAATATATTACATTTTGTTGCAGTCATTGAGACTACGGCCTTAAGCATCACTGCCTCCATGAGAGCCTCTGCATATGCCTAATACTGGAAAGATCTATTAGCAGATGCCTGTTTATTCTGAAGTGATATTAGCATTCCTTGGCAGACTGAATTACTTGATTGAATACAGTAGAAGAGTAACTTCTATAGAAAATGCAGTCTGCCTGCAGGAACAGCAAGCTTTATTTGCTAGTTACAGATCAAATTTTTGCATTTGACTTGTGTATTCCATGTCACAGGCAATCCAAAGTAGTCTTTACACAGACAAGATATTTATTAGATAGATGTTTAAACATTCTCAAATTCAGTAGAAATACTTTGAGTAACTGCTTAATTTAAGCAACTTTTATACCTAGTAAATTTCTGACGGTACACTTTATATTTTTAATTCAGTGAGGTATAATTTTGGACTGTCATAATCTTCATATGATGAAATATATTTTGGTGCCATACAGACTGATGACATAGTGAAAACAGCAATCCCTATAACAGCTTGCAGTATTTCAATCATTTTATTTTTGTATATTCAATATTACATTAGTCCAGCAAAAATCTGGTGGAGTGTAAAAAAAAACCTTCCTATATAATCCCTTGAAAATTGTTACCTTTTTACATCTTCATGTGAATTTTATCTGTTATTCTTATGAGTGTACATGATGTGTGTATGATAACGGTATATGTATATTTTTGCATGTTACTATTTTTTAGTACAGTTTCACACATTATACAAGATTTGTGTAACAATAAGAGCAGAAACTCAACTGTCAGTCCTTATTCCTCTTAGTTTAGTCAGTGGCTCTGTTTTGCTGTTTACCACTGCCTATAGCAGACTAGATGGCCTAAAAGACTCTGCTCATAAATACATACATGAACACAAGCACACATAAATGGACACTGAACTCTGAATTCCACACAAGCAACTGTGGACTAGGATGCCTGCACACATCTGTGTACACATATATAAATGGTCCACATGAAATTAAGTTTTTAAAGTAGAGTAAAGATCAACTTGTTTGAAGATCACACATTTCTCTCAGGCTCTACGTCACCAGAACCAAAGGTTAGTAATTGTGAACCATTGGGAAATAGGAAAAGAAGATCACATTTTTTCTTTCAAATCAAAGCCAATTTAAAATATCTTTGTACTACACTAAAAGGTATGAATCTAGTAGATAAACATAGTGAGACAAGAAAAGACAATGTATATTACTCAGTTCTTGATTCTTACTTAATTCCTGGATTTGCACAGTGGAGTAAGCAACTCCATTTTAAATATGTTCAAAGGTCTGTGTACTGTTCTTGATAAATTGTATGCATGTCTGAAACATCATGAATTATACCTGGTGTAAAAAAATTAAAAATTAATTAAGCTAGGTCATTATGATAATGAATGTATCAATAGATACACCTAATAAAGGCAAACTATACTATGAAACATACCTTTAAATATTGAAAGGAAAATGTGACTCTACATAGCAAGTGCATTGCTTCTAACACAAGTTTAAGAAATAAATCGTGGATCTTTTCATCTATGTTAGAGGATGATTCTTCACGTCTTTCTCTTGGTCCTCTAGTGGACTTTTTCTGTGTCCTTTCTTTGTCATCATTTGATTTCTGTGTTACTTCCTTTTACTATTTTTGTTTTGGATTCTCATGCTTTCTTTAGGTACAAGCTTTCATTTACTGAAATTATCACCAAGAACAAAGCAATGATTTTTACAGTGCCTATAGTATCTACTAGGGTACTAACTAGGTATCAACTTTACAGAAGTCTTATGACATTAATAGGAAAGGAATTTTGTGCATTATTGTAATAAAGTAATGGTAATGGGAAAAGATACTGAGAATTATATAGTGTTATAAGTTATTAAAAGATACAGAGAAGTGAATAAGCAAGGAGTCATAAATTGGAAATAAATATATACCAAAATGATAAAATATCCTGTTATCCTGTGACTTTATGAAATCTCTCCTAATCATTTAAAACCCTATAGTGTACAAGCAATAATATACTTACAATATTTAAAAAAATATTAGAAACACAATTTTTAGGACTTAATAGCAAAAAAAATCCCAACATGCATTTCATTATTTTTATGGAAAATGAAAACAATCAATACATAAGTGGGTGATTAATTTTCACCTAATTATTCAGAAAATATATGAAAATTATATGAAAAACTATATCTTTTTTATTATTATGTGTTTTAAATTTTATATATCAGCCATGGATTCCCCTGTCTTCCCCGCTCCCACCCCCTGCCCAACCTTCCTCCCAGCCACTCCCACTCCATTCCCATGTCCTCCATGATCAAGGCACCCCTGGGGATTCATTTAAACCTGGTGGATTCAGTACAGGCAGGTCCTGTCACCTCCTTCCAGACTGAGCAAAGCATCCCTGGGTAAGCCCAAGGTTTCAAACAGCCAGCTCATGCACTAAGGACAGATCCTGGTCCCACATCTGACCTAGTCTGGTGATCAGATGGCTAAATACCCTAACTGTCGCGCTGGAACTCTCATCCAAAAACTGATGGAAGTGGATGCAGAGATCCTCAGCCAGGCCCCAGGTGGAGCTCCAGGTGTCCAACTGTCAAGAAAGAGGAGGGTCTACAAGAGCGTGAATTGTTGAATCCAAGATTGCAAAAAAGCACAGGGACAAATAGCCAAACGAATGGAAGCACATGAATTATGAACCAAAGGCTGTGGAGCCCCCAGCTGGATCAGGCCTTCTGGATAAGTGAGACAATTGAATAGTTTGATCTGCCTGGGAAAAAATATATCTTAATGTTATATGACTTTTACAAAGATTTTCTTCATATAACTGAATATCACTGAGGAGATATTGACTTTCTTATTATTAACCATTTGCCAACAATTTTTCATAAAGAAATAAAACCACTAAAATTTTAAGTCTACACTGTGAGTTGTTTAGCAGGAAATTTCATCACCACATAATGCTCTCGGTAATTTCCCCAGGAAGATATTTTAGAGAATTTGAAGAACATCATTTTTCTGGTGGTTGATTCTAGATTAAGACTAATTCAAAAGAAATTGATTTCTACTTCACAGGTATATGCAAAGATGGTCTTGAACTTCTAATCATATTATTTCCATCTCTGAAGTGCTAGGATTACTGGTGTAAGCCACCTCACCCAGTGTGTGTGCTGATGGGGATATCTGCAATGACAAACATTATACTAGCTAAGACACATTACCAGCCCCTAAGTTCAGTTAAATATGTAAATACTACTACTACTACTACTACTACTACTACTACTACTACTACTACTGATAATAATAAAACAGGATAATAGAATTTTTCTGATGATTTTCAAGACTGATAACAATGAATAGAATAAGCTGGGCGGTCGTAGCACATGCCTATCATCCCAGCACTCGGGAGGCAGAGGCAGGCAGATCTTTGTGAATTTGAGGCCAGCCTGGTCTACAGAGCGAGATCCAGGAAAGGCATAAAGCTACACAGAGAAACCCTCTCTCGAAAAAACAAACAAAAAAATGAATAGAATAATATTTAGGTTTCATTTAATTTAAATAAATTATTTAAATCTTCTGAGAGTCATCAGAAAGACCTACTTATATGGTTATTCTCATTTGAAAGCCCATTTAGTAATATTCTGAGATAATGGACTCCACAAATCATAGGGAGTAACCTTCACTTTCTTTGGAGATTAATTATTCTGCTATTTGCTGTCATTGATGGAACTTTTAAATTCATCTTCTGTATGTTGTTTAAAAATTCTCCCTTTTCTCAAATTTTCTTAATTAAAAAAGATAGATCATGATTTTAATGTCTCTGTCATTGTGTTCTGAGATTCATACTCCAAGGCATGCCTACTTATTATTCTAGCTCCATGTGGCATTTGATTTAGTTGACCTTGTTTTTGTAAAAATGCTTTTACACATTTCCTGTTGGCCTGCTTCTGTCTATATGTGTGGTGCTATGGACCGAACCAGGGCACCTGCTCTTACAAGGTAACTACAGAGATACAGCTCTTTTTTTTTTTTTAAACCAATTCTACTTTATCTATCATCTTTTTGAAAAAGAATGTTTGCCAAGAAAAAAAAATATGTGAATAAATCAGTAACATACCTAGCTTAAC
The DNA here is from genome assembly GCF_903995425.1 of Onychomys torridus. NCBI lineage: Eukaryota > Metazoa > Chordata > Mammalia > Rodentia > Cricetidae > Onychomys > Onychomys torridus. The sequence goes on along the minus strand of NC_050454.1, from coordinate 45,244,599 downwards.
TCTGCTAGACTATAATTCTAAATGATAATAAAGAATATGAAATTATTCTCATTAGTTATAATTTTATTTCATTTTAATTTTTTGTTTTTTTTTTCATTTTAAACTAAAGTTTATATCTTGTAAATACACATAAGAGAAGAATATAGAGGAAGTAAAATTCATTTAAAAGTCCAAAGCTAAAATGCTGTGGGGGGGGTAGATTTAGAAAACTATGGTAGTTGAGAAGTTAGGCATTCCCAAACAAAATACAAGTTCAAGTATCTTCAACTGAACTGTATAAATTACTTTCATTGAAAAACAGAGCTGTAGCATGACAAGGAATTTATTTAATGGGGAAGTAAGGACCAGAGTTTTTCCAAGGCTTGTAAGAATTTTCCTGTCTAGAACAGAAGGCCCAGATAAGAGTGATCATTAGGAGGTATAAGACATGTGAAGGACATAGTATTGAGTTGCGTTAGATGAGAACACAAAAAGAAATAAATTTAGCACCAAAGGCAAAAAAAAGACCAAATTTACCAGATGCCATGGGAAGCAAACAATTATCTATAACACAATTTTGAATTGTAATCTCAGTCCAAATTGATAGCAGAATCTGTCAAGAAAATTTAGAAATGAATTTGCTTTCTTTCAGAAAGTGTAAAGTATACTGCATTGTAATTTCCCTCCCCAAATTGGGGAATTTAAAGCTCCTTAACTATTTAACTATGTTTCTGACATTTACTTTATATTTTTAAATTATAGACAAATCTCCTAAATCTGAGGAAAAAAGGAAAGTTTGAGTTGTTAAAGTAGCGATAGGTGGGGGCAGTAGATAAGTCATCCATTTCAGAAAGTGATCTGTCTGGAAAAAGATGTATTGATGTTCTCTCATGGTACAAGGAACAAGTGGAAATAGGGAGAAAGACATTAATTGGAGTGTAGTTTAGCGTTCAAAGACTATTGGAAATATTTTGCATATACATGGAATCAAACAAAATATTTTCAAGAACAGGACCAAATGTTCTCCAAATTATTAAAAAGACAATTAAGTTTATCATTTAGGTTTTTTCCCTCATTGGGAAAGGTATAAGACCATTTGATAAATACATGTCTTAAATCTGGTAGTTACCTGTTGAACCCTATTATACAGGCTTGCTCAAATGCAATATTTCTAAACAAAATATCATTGAGCAGAGAAAAAGAATCATTTTTAATGATTTAGCATGTATTATCTACATTTTAAATTGGAATTCTCCAGCAAAAAAGTATATAGTATGGGGGGGTGGGGCGATGGGAGGAGAGTAGGGAAGAGAAACTATGGTCAGGATATAAAATAAATGAATAAATTCAATTAATAAAAAGTGGAGAAATCATTCACATTTTGAAAATAAAAGGTTACTATGTCCATTCAAATGGGAACATCACATCAAAATTAGCATCAATGCATAATGAAAGGAAATTGTTGGTGCCTCTTTAAATTGTTCAGTGGGGTGACTGAATACAGACTTGACACTTGGTTTTTATACTTAATCCACAGTTCCATGAACTACAATAGACCTTATCCCTCAAGTGACCTTGAATATTTAACCACCTGCTCCATTTGATCAGGGAACACACAGGCTCCAAAAGGCTGCCTGCATAAGACCTGGCGAGGTTGTGCTCACATATGTAAAGTTTACAGCTCTAGCTCAGGGAGTGAGGGAGTTGCTCAGCTGTTTGCAAGGACACAGAGTCCTGAAATTTGGAAAAACACTTCCCAATTAGCTGAAGGTTTTAATGGCCTCTGTTTTCTTTGGGTGGTACCATTTTAAAGTTAGATTTAAAATATAGTCCCCACACTTGAATTCTTTCTTGAAGTGTAAGACTTTGAAAGAGAGAGTTTTGAACAGCCTGGACATGACTGATTTCTTTGTGTTTGCTTCCCAAATTAATTATAAAGAAAGTATTTCCTAAATGATTTCCTATTTGAGACGCAAAAACATACACACACACACACACACACACACACACACACACACACAAACACACAAACACACAAACACACACACAGACAAACATGGGCACATACAGAGGGGCACACACATGGGCACATGTACATGTATACATACATGTTACAATACAAACACAAAATTTGTTGGATGTGCAAACACAGATGGCCAAAGATCTTGAAACATAAAAAGAGTCATTAGCAAAACTGATTAGCCATAATCTGATTATTCCTTAGACACTTTTACATATGAAGTATATATAAGATTGTGATATTATATACATTGACACAAATGTACATATGACCCACATATTGGGTAGGTTTTAATGTTTAATCAAAGGTAAATTACTAGAAAACTACAATTCACCTTATGAAGGTATCTTCCCTTGTTATGTCTAAAACATAATATGGAAAAACATAAGTTTTATAAAATAACATCAGAAAAATAGAGATTTATAAGACATAAGCATTTTACTTTCAAGTAAATTGTGAAATGAACCAGTAGGTCCTTTGCCAGCTAAAAACAGGAATATAGCTGGTTATCCAAACTGATGAGTTAATATTGATCTTGTAGTAATGAACAGCCAGTTGATCTCTAGCATAATGAACACAATGCAAAGTCATAGAAATGTTAGTTTTATTTTCAAATTAGGTTTTAGAAATTCCTTCAAATCTTCCTATATTTGATGGACCAGGGATGAGTAGGTTCAATTAGTTTAGTTCTTAGTTGTTTAGACTGTAGTGTCCTTTTGCTTTCTCAAAATATAATCTACATATTATAGAAATGGTGATTAAATATCAAAGTTTGCTCCCACTATATCAATAACAATACATTAATGTTCCTAATTTTATGTTTTAGAAGGAAAGTCAATTTCTCAAATGACTGAATGACAGCTCTACTCTCCATTCGCTTGTAATTAAAGTTTCATTTTGAGTGTGTACAGAACAGATGTGGTTTGAGTTATTAACGGACTGAACTTTCCCTTCCTCAAGTAGTCAGCTACAATGATATGCTTCTGTTTATAGAACCATGTTTTAAGCTTTCTAGAGATTGAAATTCAATGCCAGAAAATCCTTAAGTAGAAATTTCTCAAGCTGGTCTAAAATGAATTAGTTTACTTGTATCCATCCCTGAATTTTATTTACCTCTGTATTCTATGCACATATTTGTTTGATTTTCAAAAGACTAAGAAACAATTGGTTCTTTGGGCCCTTCTAGTAAAATGGTGTAATGCTTTTGTCATTGTTTCTGTATAATTGTGTGGGGTTATTTTCCTTGCTTAGGACTTAGAATTGAGTAAACAAGATCCTCCCATTGGGGAAAATGTCAAAGTGTAACCTTCCCTTAGGGAAACCGAAGTCAGTGGTGTTTATAACTGATAAGAACACAGTAGTGCCCCATTGTATTAGGACAGTGCACTAAAGAATTAGAGTTACAACCCCAAAATTGCAATGAAAGAAATCTCATGAAAAGTACAGTTGGTGCGCTGATTATCTGTTTCTTTCATCTCTGTGTTTTACCTTTCCAACTTTCTACTTTCCTTCTTTATTCACATGGAAACACACTTGACTGAAGAGGTTCAGGGATTCGTGCTAGTTTTGATTTTACAGTGCAATGAAGTTTTGCTCTAAGGTTTTCTCAGGTTAAGGTTCTGTTTTTCTGCTTGCATTTTCAATGAGATATTTTTTATTATAAAGACACTATTAGCAGCTCGTTATTAGTTTCATCTTAGATCTTCCTGTCCTAAGTGCCACTCATTTCTCCTTGGATATATAGTATTGCTACAAAAGTTGATTTCTCACTCAATAGCAAACGCATATTCATTAGATATTTCGATTTGTCTTCCATTGCACTCAACAGTTTTAAGTCCTTATTTCCCGAATCAATATACTAGAAATTCTTGCAGGTTTAGATTATCATTTGCTCTTGCTTTATAATGAAATTTTGTGCATTTGAATTACACAAAAATATTATCTGTTTAAAAACAAAGTGAGGATATTCATCTCTTCATTTAGCCAAGTGGATTGTTGGCACTGAGGTCTACACACACACACACATACAGACACACATACAGACACATACACACACACACACACACACGTATATATTATATATATATATATATACACACACATATATATAACATATATATATATACACACACATGCACACACACATATATATATATTCACATATACACACATACACAAACACACACATATATATACATACACACACATATATACATGCACACACATACACTCACACACACATATATATACACATACAAACACACATATATATACATACATACACACACACATATATATACATGCACACATATATACACACACACACACATATATATATACATGCACACACACACACACATATATATATATATACATACACACACACATACACTAATATATGTAACCGTGCATATTTTCTAGAGCCTGGTGTGTTGACATTTATGCATATAAATTTTATATTCAGCCAGGCGGTGGTGGTGTATGCCTTTAATCCCAGCACTTGGGAGGCAGAGCCAAGCAGATCTCTGTGAGTTCGAGACCAGCCTGGGCTACCAAGTGAGTTCCAGGAAAGGCACAAAGCTACACAGAGAAACCCTGTCTTGAACACCCCCCCCCCAAAAAAAATTTATTCTACCACATAAACCAAGGAAAATGATTTTTTCTTCAGGAGGGATGATGACAGAATGATGAATAAAATTATATCACAATGTCTCCATCAAAGTACATTGAGAGAATAAGTAATATGAAATTTCAGAAAGGTCAGTCATCATTCAAAAATTGATATCTTGAACCTAAAGTACCTATCTAAGAGGAAAGAGTAAGTATATTAATACATTTTTGTATGTCTATGAGTGTTGTAAATAAATAAGCCACTGGGTAAGAAATACCCAACAGACAAAGGCAAAGAATTGTTTTACAAAATGAAGAAAGATTACTGCTTGCTCTTCCAGAGGTCCTGAGTTCAACTCCCAGCAATCACATGGTGGCTCACAACCATCTGTCATGAGATCTGGTGCCCTCTTCTGGCCTGAAGAGATATGTGCAGACAGAACACAGATAAGATAGATAGATAGATAGATAGATAGATAGATAGATAGATAGATAGATAGATACATACATACATACATACATACATACATACATACATAGATACATAGATAGATACATAGATAGATACATAGATAGATACATAGATAGATACATAGATAGATAGATAGATAGATAGATAGATAGATAGATTGACAGATAGATAAATCTTTAAAAAAGAAAAAGAGAAAGAATGAAATGTCTTTACTGGGTGGTGGTGGTGCACACCTTTAATCCCAGCACTCGAGAGGCAGAACCAGGCGAATCTCTGTGAGTTCAAGGCCAGCCTGGTCTACAGAGCAAGATCCGAGACAGGCTCCAAAACTACACAGAGAAACCCTATCTCAAAAAAAAAAAAAAAATGCAGAAAGATGTATAATGAATCTGGATACATTTTTTTGGCCATATGTAAATTCTGCAAAGTAATTTCTTTGAAAACCACATTTTCTCTCATATCAGTTTTCCTTTATTCAACATGAGTTCTTTGATTTGTATGTTAACCCTTCCCTGGATACATGGAATACTAGAAAACTTGGTATTGGAGAGTGTTGATGGTAAAACAATAAAAGGGAAATATGGGGTGTAATGCCGTGTAGAGTGACATTGAGGAGTACCCAAATTGATTCTGAGGAAAGAATATTTTGTCATATAACAAGATACAATTATAAGTAAGATTTATATTGTTTATAAGAAAGTAGAAATATCTAAGTATCTGAAAAAATGACAAGAGAAAAGGATGCTAGTGATTGTAGATAAATAATGCTTAAGTTTGTTACTTTCCTGTGTCCTGTGCATTACTGGCTTTATTGTTAAGAATGATGACAGCTCTTGAATCAGCATTAAACTTGTCTCTCTCTCTCTCTCTCTCTCTCTCTCTCTCTCTCTCTCTCTCTCATCATGTATCTAAGCTTTATTCCTTTCTATTTTTTTTTAATTGCTGACACAGATATGATTTTCTCTGATATTTCAATAACAGCATAATAATAGATTTTTGTTTCACTCCAGTAAATAACTTCATAGCACCACAATGTACAATTTGTGGACTTTTATTTATTTATGGTTTGAATTTTTGTAGTCGAAGTTGTTACTATTTTTTTTTTTTTGGTTGAAAATAAAGTCTTCTCCCATCCAATACATACCGACCACAGTTTCCCCTCGCTCTACTCCTCCCTTCTCTTCCCCAAAACTCCCCTCACTGCTTTTTCCTTTCAAAAAAAGAGGCCTCCAAAAGACAACACCACAAAACCAAAACAAGACACAAGAATACTAGCCAAAAATCTTTATATCGAAGCTGGACAAGTCAACTCAATAGGAGGAAGTGTCCCAAGAACAGACAAGAATCAGAGACACATGGGCTCCCTCTGTTAGGAGTCCCACAAACACGCCTAGCTAACACCTGTAACACATCTGTAGAGGACCTGGTAGAGACCCATGCAGGTCCTCTGCTTATGGCGTCTTTCTCTTTGAGCCTATGTGAGCCCTGCTTAACTGACTCAGTGGGCCAAGTTCTCTTCGTATCCTCCACCCCCTCTGACTCCTAAAATTATTCCTCCTCCTCTTCTGCAGGGTTCCTGGACATCCTAAGGGAGGATACAATGGAGACCTCCAATTTAGACTAGTATCTCAGTACAAATAAGGTCTAGTGCAGGTCTCTGTAAACCTCCTCCTATCTGCTGCTAGGGAAGTGCTGTCTGATGACAAGGCACTGATGTATGAGTATAGCAGAATATTATTAGGAATCATTTTATTGATTTTTTTTTTTTTTGGCGGGGGAGTCCTAGATCTGGTTTTGCCCTAGATCTCTGGACTACCCAGTCTTCAGCTCCTGTCCATCCAAAGAGTATCAGGCATGGCTTTCCTCTTGTGGTGTGGGTCTCAGGTTAAACCTAACCTTGGTTGGCCACCTCCCACAAGTTCTGCACCACTATTGCCCCAGCATATCTTGTAGGCCAGACAGATTGAAGGCTCGGGATTTTGTGGCTGGGTTGTTATAAAAGTTTATTTTTCCATAGCCTATAGAGATTAGAAAGTAGGGTGAAGGCTCCATTCAGGTACCAGCTTGCCCTCTGCAATAAGCTGTGTGGATGTTGTCTTCAGCGATGGGTTCCGCATTAAGCAGTTCTTTCAATTGTCACCCATTTCTCTAACTAGTGCTGAAGGATTTTTATGGTATAAAAAATATATTTCAGTTATAATCTCAATAGATGCTATGCCTACCCTAAGCATTTTCATTTCTGGTAGATGTAGAAGATTTAGGTACTGATGATTTAATAAGATGACCCCCTCAACAAAAGCGTAGACAAGATAAGAAGAATCTGGGGATACAGTGTTAGAGGGGATGATTCCAAATGTTTAGCTAAATGATATTAGTGACCGTGAGAACTGGCACAGAACACAAAGAATTATTAGTAAAGAATTTCAGAGTAGAGAGAGTCATGATAGAATGAATGCAAATGACTAGCTGATGTGAGAACCCACAAAAGTCTATTTAATAATTTATTAAGGGGTGCAATGAAAATACAGAATCACTAATACAGTACAAGGAAACACCATTGCTGATCATGCTGCCACAGCTGCCACTCTCCTGTCCTTCTGCCCAGGGGTAATGTGGACCAACCTCAAGGCTTGCTTCTCCTTTGACCAACCAACTGAGAGAGAGCAAGACCCCTATTCCTCTCCTCTTAAGCTGTCACCTATACCCTATGGCTTTCTACCTCAAAGCCATTGGCTGAAAAGAATGAATTCCCAAAACAAATAGCTCCAATTAGCTAAGAAAATCAGAGTAGCAGCAGCTCAGGAATCCTAGGAGAGCAATGCAGGTATAGAGCCAAGGTGTTCAGATCCTAAAATATGGCACAGACACTGGGAAATTGATGAAAGATTATAAGCACCTCTGATGAAAGGTGAATTTTGATAGGCTTATATGATAAGTTTTTGATTCTCATTAGTGTTTAAGACACAGGAAATAGAATAATTTGTACAATATTTTGTAAGGATCTAATAAATCCTCTTGGCTTACCTAGTAAATACATAGTATAGTTAGGAATGCTCAAATGTAGGTACTTACAATATTCTAGTAACTTTAGATTTGTGTTTGGTTTCATTTTTAACTGACATTCAGCTTTGTGTTTTATGAGGACATCAAAAGCATCCATTATGCAGAAATTAATTTTATTGCTTGTATATACAAAATTAAACTATAGTAGAAATACATTTCAATGATGTGTCCTAAGTAAAACTCTGAAAAGATCATCTAAAGGTAATTTATATTTGTGACATTACTAAGTTTAACTACCAAAATAGAAGCACTGAATTGAGTTGATGCAAGTAGTTCTAAGAGAAAAAATGATTAGAATTGTTTTAAAGATGTTTTTACTATATAGCACTGCCTGGCTTAGAACTCTCCATGAAGACCAAACTGTCCTAGAACTCCCAACAAATCTGCCTGCCAGGTAGGTGTAAAGACATACACTACTGCACCACACCTTGTTAATTTAGTGTTTTCTTCAAGAGCATTATAAGTTTTGTTATTCTCCATTTTAAATGAAATATTTTTGAACAGTTGTTTGGAGGGTCAAGCAAACATAACTACTCTTATGCACTTGAAAATGAAAGGAAGGCTTTGACCAAAGACATGGGTTGAGGAACATAATCAAGGAACAGGGAAGGAGGGGAATGAGACTCCTGCCTAGCAAGCAAGATCAGTTGATCCATGCTGGGGACCAACGAGGTGTCTCAACTAGGTAATCCCCACAACTTATGTTAATTTATATAGAAATTTCATAGTATGTGGAAAAACATAAAATTGACGATAGGATACAACCTTCACATTGTTTATTTGAAAGTGTATTCCCAGTTATGTCTGTCAGTCTTGGAAACAAACTATAGAAATAGGTAACAAAGAAAAACTATATTAGAGCTGCTGGAACATTTGAAATAAATCCTCTGGGGAATATTAGTACATATACATCTATATGAAGTATCTTGGAATATATATTAATTAAGTCTGGCTTTCAAAATTACTTCTATTTTTCTACTTAATGTTTTCTAAATTCCTCTTATTGAAATGTTTTTCTCCCACTGAGATCATCTCCTGAAGATGACCTAGTTCACATATTGTATAAGACATATATTGTAAAGAAGTACTATATATTGAAACATTTTATTCAATTATTATAGTCATCTGATTAAAGAATAGTCAGTTTTGACATTTTACCGTAAAATGTTGCAATATTGGTTACACACCTGATATTTACAAAACATGGTTCTTTATCTTGTGGTTTATCTGTATTATAGATTCTTCCTATTAATCCCATTAAAGTATATTCAAATTTATGACTGCAGAAAATAGGACAGTGGAGGAACTGTCCTGTCTTTTTTTCCTGAGAGAAACTATGTAAATTATCAGTGATAACAGAGTATAGCTTGCATTATTGAAAGTTGTTAGCTACAGAGAAGTTCATGGGCGGTTCTAAAGGAATGGGTCACATCAGACAGATAGCAATTATATAAAGGCAATGCAAATAGAGGCTTCAATCTGTAGAAACAAACAAACAAACCTGAGAATATGTAATTGTGACAGACAGTGGACTCAGACTTCTCAGGCTTCACAAAAAATTCTATGGTCAGCTTATATGTTTTTCAAATTAACCCCTGTAAGACACAGTATACCAAGTTATTTCAATTTTTACATGAATGATATTTTGACAGGATCATTCTTTATCATGGGATACTGAATTATTCATTAGACAAAACAGAAAATTTTAGCTCTTAACCCACTAGACAATAATATAAACTCATCCAAACATAGTGAGAATCAAAAATATTTGAAGATACGACAAATCGATGAAAACCATTGCTGTACACTATTTTTAAAAGTGTTTTCTTCAAGTTCAATTCTAAGAAATTCTTGGTCAAACTAAGCCCAAATTTATTGACAGTAGGCTGCTAGACAAATCATTCCAAAAATAGGTAATATAACTCAGAACTATGGAGATCAGTTTTATAAGCTGTTTGTGAATTCATAGTTTAGTGCATTGAAGAACAGCAAACAAGATAGATTGTCTAGGAGTGCCATCAGTAGGTGTGAGTGGGGTCAATTAAAAGTCTGTGAGTTGAATATGCATTTTACTTTGCCTACTGATTTCTGAAAATCATTTGCTATGATGCATTAGACTAGCCAATTTAAAGAGTGATTGACCAAAGGAAATAAATTGCATGGCCAATAAAAATTGATAACAAATTTGGGAGATATAGAGAACCAATCTTTGACAAGCTGTTTATGTGTAGCATCTGCAAGAAATATTCATTATGGTGACATATTCACTGAACACTGTTAAGTTAGTTTTAAATTAACAATATAATATGCATGTGGTCCAGAAACAAATAATAACACTAAGGCTTTTTTAGTGCCTGGTTAACCAAACATTGATTTCAGTGAAAACCACTGAAGCTTTAAATAAGAAAGAAGCTTGTGTGCATTATTCTATACTTAATATAAAATTGTGCAAAATCAACAACTTGGTAGCAATTGGTCTTTTCTGAACAGCTTTATAGTGTGACAGTAGTTTTGTGTAAACTCAAACAAATATAAATTGTCTTCTCATGAATCCTGAGGGACTTGGCACAGGCTTCCCACCAGGACATCTTTTACAGCCTCATTACACTTGCCAGTGATTCATGGGTGTTAGGCTTGACTGAGAAGGGTAGAAGGGGCAAAGAACTCAGTATGCTATACTTCAACCATGCAAATGAGCATATTTCCCTGGGACAAGAAGGCAGCCTTTCTAAAAGAAATTGATTAATCTCTGTCTATTCTTATTATCCTTCCGTTGAGCATTTCAATGTAATTTGAGCCCACTGGAAAGCTTCTCAGGAAAGCACTACAATTCACCTTTAAAGGTGGAAAGAACAATTTTAAAGACTATCAAGACAGATCAGATGTGGAGGAGAAATGGGGGCAAAAGAGGAAGGGACCCTGTTCATGTACCATTATACTAATTAAAGATTCAATTTCTTGGATATCAAAACTATGCCCAGATGTGTTTAAAGCAAAATCATTGAACAAGTTATGACTGAGTGAGACTTTTTTTTTTTTAAGTTAAGACAGAACAAGGCTTAAGATGCAAAATCCAGCACTACTTAGATGTATTTTCTGAAAAAGCTTAGGAAATACAGTCTTAGTCAGGATTACTACTGCCTCATGAAATAACATAACCAAAGCAACTTGAAGAGTAAAATGTTTATTTGGCTTAAGATTCCACATCACAGTTCATCATCAAAGGAAGTCAAGACAGAAACTCAAGCAAGGCAGGAATCTGGAGGCAGGAGCTGATGCATAACCCATGGAGAAGCATTGCATACTCTTTTGTTCTCTCCATGGCATGCTCACCCTGCTTTCCTATAGAATCCAGGTCCACCAATCTAGGTCTAGCCCAATTGACTGGGACGTTCCCCATCAATCACTAATTAAGAAAATGCCTTACAGGCTTGCCAATAGCCTGATCTTTGGAGGTATTTTCTCAATTGAGGTTCCTCCTCTCTGATGACTACTGCTTGTGCTAAGTGGAATAAAACTAGCTAGTACACACACAATGACTTTTATACTGTTCTTACCAAATTAAACATAAAATGTAAAATAATATTAACCCTCCATAGTTTATCTTAAAGTAGAGGTTTGGCCAGATAAAACAGCTACAAAATATAGCTCGAAATTTATAAATAGTCATGAGGTGACAAAAAAATTTAATTAAAATTTTATTTTACAAAACATGAAAAAAAATCACACAGCATATAAACCAGATCTAAAGTCTACACATTTCAGCGAACTTCAATACAGTTAGATTAGCCAAATTAAAACTGGGAACTTGGTGTTTTATGTCCTGCTTTTAATTAAGATACACTTTATGTACTTTATCCACCACAAAAAATATGAGACACCATGTCACAGTTAAAACAAAAAATAAAGGTTTACATTCTATTTAGTGAATCATGACCATTTTTCTTATTAAACAAAGTAGAGAGTTATTTAGAAAAGATTTTAATATAGAGTTAAATATTAGTACAGAGGCAAGCACAAAGATATGAAGACAGGAAAGAAAAAGAGATGCAGAGAGGAGAGAGGGGGAGGAAGAGGAGCAGGAAGAGGGAGAAGAAGAGAGAGAGAGAGGGAGAGAGAGAGAGGGAGGGAGGGAGAGAGAGATCATGGTAAAACAGACTACTTTTTCTTTTTCTTCCTTCTTTCTTTTCTCTCTATTTCTTCCTTCCTGCTTTCCTTCTTATCCTTTCTTTTTCTGGCTTGGACTAGAAAAGACATGCCTGATTACCAGAACAAAAGCATACATGGAAGGAATGAAAACCATTGCCCAGCGCTTATCTTTTTTGTACCTTTAAATCACAAAATCCATATTGGAGTTATTTTTCAAAGACATATTATAATATCAGTAGAGCTAATGACTTTTCTAATTTTCTGAGAGCTACTTCCACCCAAACACTCCCTTTTGAACATTCTGTGGATAGTTCCCTACCTCTATAACAGGAATTAAAACACCAAAACACAACACACTACAAGTCTAAGAGAGATGAAATTTCCTTAATTTCAATTATTTCGACAAGACCTTTAGGTAACATTTTTTAAATGTTATTTTTTAAATTTAATTTTAACAAATTGTTCCCTCTAACTTATATAGACAGCCTTCTTCTACCTAAATATCTCCACCCCTTACCTTCATATATTTTGGTTTTCAGGTCATACATAGGCATATATAGCTATTGTGAGTTCATGACTAAATCATTCAGGGCATGCTCAAAAAAAAAAAAAAAAAACATTTCACACCAACCCTCTTATCTTCCAGCTGTAGAAAGCTTCTCCTTGCTGTTTCATGGATCTTGATAAAGTCAAGAGCTCTGGGTCTGATTTGTGGTAGAGTCAGCCTTAGGAAGGCTTTTCGAATAAAATTAAGGCCAGGCAAGTTTTGTTTGAACCTCTAGCAAATCACAGGATCACAGGTCTTTCCCAATGAGATTAGACATATGGAAAATCTTAATTCTCCCTGAAGTCATTACATCTCACCTTCTTACAACCAGATGTTCCCAGTACAGGGAGAGCTGCATGTTTGCTGAAGCAGGTGGAGTGTCTGCAAATAATTCTACTATTCTATTGGAAAGAAAAGAAGTCACATTTCTATCTTTCAGAATATTCCTCAAATTTTGCTTATCAAACACATCTTCCCTTTGAGGAAATGACTAGATTTCTTCTTATGAATAATAAATATCTGTGACTGCCATTGCCCACTCTTCCCCATTTGAAGTACCTGGAATTAAATGAAAAAAGTGGTCAATAGAGATAGGCAGGTGCTATGTAAACACATCTCTAGGTCATTTAGAAATTACTCTCATCACTCTTTTCTTTAAAGTGACATGCGTATATTTAGAAGCTACTTTTGAAAACTCTAATGAAAGACTGTCTTCAGCATTAAAATCCTTTACATAATGAGTTGATGATTGTTGGGGGTAAAGAAGTTTGCATTCTCATTTTTTTTTTAAATAAATGAAAAAGCTCAACTTCGTCTCATTTGCTTCCAACATTGTTGGTTTTGCTGTTACTGCATGTATTCCACTGTATTTCCCTCACATTTGGACTGTTTTCTGTACTAATTATTCAATACTTATTAGCACTATATCTACAGGATGATATTTCAGTGGTGAGTGGAAAACACAGGCATGTTGCAGTTAATACGTGTATCTATGACTGTAACTTTTTTGTGGAATGAGTCTTTGTGAATCACTATTGAGCTTGCTGCATTTCTTCAGTAAATCACGTATACTGACATGTTGTCCTGGGTGAATTCATATTTAGATAGGGACTGACAGCTGCAGATTTCTGCCCCACTACATAAACTTCTATTACAGCCTGTTTTCAGTCTGGTGTACAATAAGTCCTTAGGCTATGAACCAATGCACAAAGGGTAGCAACATAACAGTGTTATGGAAACAAAGTGTCCCTGTGATTAACACATGGGGTCCTAAGTAAATTCTGCTTATTTACAATTTTATGTAAGGTGGCTTGATAATGTGTGTATATTGAGAATGATAACTAGTATATTTTCTGAACCATACATCTGTCAGTGGAATCATTAAACTTATTTCTGTATAGAAATCTGCACACAAGTCCATAGAAACAAAATACATGGCAAACAGGGTAGCGGCTTAATTAAAGCACCTCTGGATTCATTTGATAGTATTTCACATGGCGCAACACTCGAATTAAAAGTGTAAAGCACTCCACAGTATACTTGTAGGAATGCCAACAGTGTTAAAACCGCATTTAAAAGGGTACCTTCATTTTCACATAAAGTTCGAACATCTAAATACATTAGTTTCTTCTAATAGCAGGGAAAACCTGTGCCACCCAGAGACTGCACAGCTGATGAACAGAACAAACATTTGAAAGACTTCCTAAGTTTTATTGTTGATATGTTCATTCTTTATTGTCTTATGTTTATCTTTGAAATAATAAATAACGATTGAAATATTAAAAAGGTTTTTCTGTAGGCTTTCTAACAACATCAATGTCAAACTATGCAGATTGGCTTATGCTAATAAAATTTTGGGTATTTCTGTCCAGTTCTTTTTCAGTATTTCAATTTCCTTTTTCAAATTGTCTTCCGTATTTTGGACTTTTTCTCCAAAGCAAAGTGAAATTTACTGTTCCATTCAGCTTGAAAGGGCCTTCTCAAAATCTGAGATTTTATGAGTGCATCTATTTGTTTAACTCTATCATCATTAATTCTTTTTTGTTTTGTTTTGTTTTTTTTAATGTGAATTCTTTCTCAGAAATTTCAGCTCCATCTGAATTTTGGATGGCATTTTACTTAGTTTTTTGAGGAGGGACATGAGTGGAAGATATATTCTATTCTTTGTGTTTCTTTGTAATATTTATGGATCTGTTTAAGTTGGTTCATCTTTCAGTCTTCATTCAACTTCTTCTGACTTTATAGGAATGTTTGGTTTCTGGTGACTCTTCTGGAAGTGGGTCTGCCTGAGGTTCAGCAATGAGGACTCACAGTAAAACATGGTGTTGCCCAAAGCGGTTGCTGATGTGACTCCAACTTCTCTACATGCTAATAGGAACAAGTTTGGGTCTTCATGATGAGTACCAAGGTTGTAGTTAGACCAGCAATCAAAGTTACTTTTGGGTCACAGGTGCATAGATTCCCAGTCCTGCATTGACTACGGGACCTCAAAAGTCAAAACCATAATCACACACTGAACTTTGAGACCCCTGGACACAATGTCTCAGGCTCTCAAGGGAACTTTGCCCCACTGGCGCTGAATTTCAGATGTAGCACTGACTTAAAGGTCACCTTAACTAGAGGTCCATCACTGTTAGTTGATCGCTGGTGGTTCCTGTCCTTGCCAGAGTAGGAGCAGGCTGGTTGGACATGGTGCTTGATGAACTTTGCTGTTCTTCGGCAGGTTCACTGCTATTGATCCAATCCCCAGGCCACTCAGATTTCTTCATCTTCTATCACTGCCATCACTCACCCTCTGCCCATATCTGAAGACTGTTCACTCACTTCCATTTTGTCCTTATTAAAATGGCTTTTTAGAGAATGCAGCAGGCTTTCTTTTGGGCCACCAACCAGTTCCCAAATCATGACACAGACTTATTAGTTATGAATGCTTGGCCTTATCTTAGCTCCTTTTTAAAGTCTGTTTCTCTTCATCTATATTTTGTCTCTTGTCTTTTACCTTTCTTTCTTTCTGTATAACTTACTTTTCTGCTGTCTCCACAGCTGGCTGGCTGGCAGCTGCCTGACTTCTGATCCCAGTCGCATCTCTCTCTTTCTCCTTCATGCTCTTTTCTCTTCTGTAGTTGTAGTTAGAGTTTTCCTGCCTGGCCCACAGTCAGGACAAATCTCTGACCCGCCAGTCCCATAGTCGCTCAGACCCAACCAAGAAAGCACACAGAAACTTATATTGCTTACAAACTGTATGGCCGTGGCAGGCTTCTTGTTATCTACCTCTTTTATCTTAAATTAACCCATTTTTGTTAGTCTATACTTTGCCACATGGCTTGTGGCTTACTGGTGTCTTTACATTTTTAACAATGTGCTTGGGTTTAGAGAAGGAGTGAGCCAATTTCATCTCCAAAGTCAGCTGGGAATTTGGGCTTAGTTTTTTTTTTTATTACTTCCTGACGGAGGGGGGCGCTGTATCTTATGGGGACACAAAGAAAATTTTAGGATTATGGAGTAGTCCGTGAAGGTGAACCTCTGTGCCAGTTGCCTTGAAACCATTCTGGATGTCGGATCATCTGGGCCATGGTGTCATTGGAGACCTTTCAGGTGGTCTTGGCTGATCAAACCTGATGTATCTTAATCTGGAACAAATCCATAGTTTCTGGCTTTCTGTGGAAACAAAAGCAGAGACTCTTTTTCAAAGCAACATATTCTTATATCTAAATTTTGAAGTCAAGGTACCTTTAAAATTTACATATTTGTTTAACTCAACAGCTTTTACGATCAAATCTTTTTTTGTAGTTAAAAATCCCAAAGACAAGACAAACCAGATTCTCTGTGTAATATCCATCTTTGTAAGACTGAAACGCCACTGTGGCTGCTGGCTCCACCCACCTTAGCTTCCCAACATGGCAATGGTACAGTTTACCGCCAGCTCTGGGTCTGGAGCCATATGTACCATCAACTATCAGAAGCAGTTCTATCAAAGAAGCACAAAGCCCAGAAATCCCCCCCCCCCTTTTTTTTTAACTCGCAAAGGCTAAATCTATCATGCAGCAGAGTAAAGTGTCACTTGTAGACTCCTCATTCCCACCACACTGCAGGTCAGACGCATATGCCAGGAACCCGCCATAGTAGCTCAAACCCGCAGGCTGCCCCTAACTTGAGAGAGACAACTAGGAAGCTGATTTTTGCTCTGTTTTAGAATCTTTTTTCTCAGGTTTTAGGTGGAAATTTTTGCCCCATGTTGGGCACCATTTGTAGTTAGTGTTTTCCTGCCTGGCCCACAGTCAGGACAAATCTCTTACCGGCCAGTCCCATAGTTGCTCAGACCCAACCAAGAAAGCACACAGAAACTTATATATTGCTTACAACTGTATGGCCGTGGCAGGCTTCTTGTTATCTACTTCTTTTATCTTAAATTAACCCATTTCTGTTAGTCTATATTTTGCCACATGGCTTGTGGCTTACTGGTGTCTTTACATGTTGCTTCTAATGGCAGCCACTGGCAGTGTCTCTTCCCAGCCTTCCTGTTCCCAGCCTTCTCCTCTTTCTTTTCCCGCCTACCTATCCTTTCTGCCTGGCTACTGGCCAATCAGCACTTTATTTATTTTAACCAATCAGAGCAACATATTTGACATACAGAACATCCCACAGCATGTAGTAGAATTGTGTTCCCCAAAATATTGTGTACTCTAATAAATTTATCTGGGGTCAGAGACAGAACAGCCACAATATTAAACATAGAGTATAGGCAGTGGTAGCACAGGCCTTTAATCCTAGCATTCCAGAGGCAGAAATCCATCTATTCAAGGAAACAGCCAAGCATGGTGACTCATACCTTTAATCCCAGGGAGTGATGGTAGAAAACAGAAAGGTATATAAGGCATAAGGACCAGAAACTAGAAGCATTTGGCTGGTTAAGCTTTCAGGCTTTTGGGCAGCACAGTTTAGCTGAGATTCATTTGGAATCTCAGAAGCTTCCAGTCAGAGGAAACAGGACCAGCTGGGGAAATGTTGAGGTGAGGAAGCTGTGGCTGGTTCTGCTTCTCTGAACTTCCAGCATTCACCCCAGTAACTGGCCTCAGATTTGATTTTATTAATAAGAACTTCTAAGATTCCTGCTACACTCTCCTCTCTCTCTCTCTCTCTCTCTCTCTCTCTCTCTCTCTCTCTCTCTCTGTTTAGATTTCTTCTTCTACTTATTCTCTCTGCCCACCAGCCCCATCTAGCCCTCTACTACCTAGCTATTGGCCATTCAAATTTTTATTAGGCCAACCAGGTGCCTTAGGCAGGCAAGGTGAAACAAATGCAGCACCTCATTACATAACTAAACAAATGCAGCATAAACACATGTGACACATGTTTACATTGTTAACAAAGATAACACACTTGAACATAGTTAAAGTAATAGTCTGTAGCGTAAACAAATGTAACACATCTTTGCCTAGTTAAAATAATATTCCACAAAAGGAGAATGTATGGGGATTTTTTCACTATGAAAGTGAGCTTTCATACATTTTTATTTGTTTAAATTGTTAACAAAGCTAGCATAAATAAATGTAACACACTTTCACATAGTTAAAGTAATAGTCTGTAGCACAAACAAGTGTTAACACATCTTTGCCTAGTTAAAATAATATTCCAAAAAGAGAATGCATGTGGATTTTTTCACTATGAAAGTATCTCTGACAAAAAGATGGCTTTGAAGACTATATACTCTATATAAAGTTCTACCATATGAAGTTCGTGTTGTTCTGTAAGCATTTTTAATTAAATCTGGAAGTACAAAATGATCAAAGCACTAGAATGAAATATGCATTTATTTATTTTCAGTTGATTTTTTCTTACAAACTATACTTACTACATTTGAAGGTGAAAGTACTAGCTATGTTTTCAAGATGTGATTTTCCTTGGTAGAATTATGTCATGGGAAAACACTATGGGCATCCATCAAAGTGAAACCTGCAAGGACATGAGAGCCCATTATTAGTGAACATTGTTTGTAACCTTCAGATGGCTTCAGCGTGTCTGTCACAGAATGGCAAGAGGAATGGGAGATTAAAGCACATCAAACCTCAAAATTAACATCGCTCTTTAAATGATGGCTTTTGTACAGCCTAAAACAGTCTATTTCTTTCATTAAAACAGTGAATTATTATAGCCTCCAATCTTTGTAATAAAATGTTACAGTGGGTTCAAGTTCAGGAAGGTCAACCTTCGCTTCAAGTTAACATTATTGATTGAAACTTGCTAAAGCATCCTGGCAGAGAGATGCAGTAACTTTGGTCAGGAAACTAAGATGCTGAGCAAACCCCTGTGGTTCTCCTACTATATGTGGATTGTACACTTTTTCCCACAACAGAAAGCTCCAAGAAATTAGTGATAAAAGAGTTGATATCTACTGGCATTGGCAAATGTCAGCATAGTATTGTACAACCCTAATTCAAATGCTGGTAACACAATTGCAGTTATGTTTTTACTTACAATTTAATTTTGCAAAGATATATTCTACTTACTTATATTCTGAAGCACACAGTTTAAAATGAAAAAGATTGGTTATTAGGTTTAAAACCATATAGTATATTATTTGTTGGTCAAAATTTGTTGATATGTCTTTCCTTTTTAATTTTTTTTTTTTTTTTGGTTGTTAAAATTTCCTCCCCCCCTTTTCACAAGGCTAATGAAATAAAGAGGAATTCCAGCATGAAGGCTGCAATTTGCTTCAGAGAAAGAGAGGTTTTCTCTTGCCTTCCTGACTGTTACAGTTAAAGTGTGCACGTGTGACCCTAGCAATTTGCACCAAATGTACTTGAAATAGAGAAAACTATACACCAGGCTAAATATCATAGCAATAAAAGCCTTTAGCTTTTTTATTGCCTAAAAGTATTGAACCATTATTCAATTTATGTCAATTTCTGTTATTAATGACAATGATGGACAGAGTTTATTGGATTCTTTGATTAAACATTCTGAGAAGAATTTAAGACTAAAGAAATGGCCCCACCCACCGATGACTTTATGCAGAACATACTGTTTAGATGATATCCCTTTGTGGGGGTTTGCTTGTTTGAAATGTTTATTTGTGGAACAGTAGATAACATTTAGAAGTGGGTAAGTAGGTGTTTGCAAGAGAGAGAAAGAGAGATCATTTGAATGATATACCAAGCTTGAGACCTGAATAACCACAAAAAGTAGTCAAACTCACATTTTAAAACTGAAATAGGGCCAGGTGGTGGTGGCACACGCCTTTAACCCCAGCACTCAGGAGGCAGAGGCAGGTGGATCTTTGTGAGTTCAAGGCCAGCCTGGTCTACAGAGTAAGATCCAGGAAAGGCACAAATCTACAACAGAAAAACCCTGTCTCGGGGAAAAAAAAAATTACAACTATTGAACTTTCTCTGTGAATCGCTCTCAGGAAAATGAACATTCCTATAATTGAAATGATCATGTGTTTTTTGACCCTTCTTGAGTAAGTTTTAGATTACCTTTGCATCAAGCAATCACGGAAGCAATTATGGTCACTTGTCCTGGGGCTGCCATAGCCACTAGCTGACATTTGATTGTCATTTGGTAATTACCTTGGTACTTCCAACAACCCCCCAGCTTCAGTTAAGCACCACAGCCACTACAAGCGAAGTCTCCTTGGCAGTACAAGTAAATACATAACTACTTCATGACTCTGTATAGTTGCTGTCCGTATACCTAGGGTATAGGCATATATGGTGAAAAGGGGCTTCTGAAAGGCCTGCACACAAGTCAAATTGGAGATGAAATCTTTGCAATTAGCCACTCAGCTCCCTTTGAAATCTTCAAAAAATACCCTAAGTAATTTTGTTGATAGAGGCATTGCCAACTTTTGGATTTTTTCAAGTCTTTGAAGTCTGACTTTGCAGAACAGATTGTAAGTCTCTGGCCCATTACACACCTGCAGAGATTTTGGTGTTTTATTTCTCCTGGGTGAAACTGCAAAAGCCCAAACTCTGTTAATCACTGTCAGAACTAGTTGTATAAAATGCCAAAATGCAGCGAACCAAGCGTTTTATAATAAATATGACAACGCAGTCAGAATGTTGTTCTGTTAGGCTTGTTATTTGTGGTAATTTTTCATTTATAATCTTTGAAAGGAAAGCAATCTAAGGCTTTTATCAGAAAAATGTTAACCATGGGGGAGAAATAACTATATTGTATAAATAAGATTCTAAGTATGTACAAAAAAATTAAGTCAGGCAGAATTAAAAAACTTAATTTAATGGTAGGATTTATTTTCAATACCCTTAAGATGAGGTATATTAAAACTAATTTTAATATCAATGTTTTTATGCTGATTTATGAATGCACTGAAGAATTAGCATTTTTGCTTTGTTATTTCATATCAATGTTGTATTTTTAATTTTTAATATTCTAATTAGAATTAGACATTTTTATTAAGTAAATCTGTGTAATAATTGCAATATGGATATGATAGTTTTATGTTTCTACTAGTGCTTTTATTGGCAATGGACATCGGATAAGTATCTGAAATTATTACAGACTGAGGCTGAGGGACAGCTCTTCAATTAAGGAAACTTGCAGCTCTTGCAGAGGACCTGTGTTCAGGTCCTAGCATCCATGTCAGATGGCCTATACAACCTTCTGAAACTTAAGTTCCAGATGATCAGTCACTGTGTGGTCTCTGTGAGCACCAAGCATGCACATGGGACACATACATACCTACAAGCAATTCACTCATACATATAAAATAAAAGTAAATAGTGAAAATAATTACCAAAAATTATTACATATAGTTATGTTACTGGCTTGCCTTAAAACATACTCAAAAATGCATTTCCAATGACTTTCTGGAAGCAAACATTGAGTGTCAGAGGGAATAAATGTAATGTAAAATTATGTTCTCAGGTAGATTAATTGATATATAAAGTTAAAATTAAAAATATTTTAAATTTTTGTAAATTTAAATATTGTACCACATGAAATAAACCTTAAAATGGGTTTAAGAGTCAACTTTATAAATCTAGAAACCAAAAAATTTACTTAAATCAACCTTTATTTCTAATTCCCAATAAATAAGAAATATATCTTATTAGTTCATCTACACAAATATTTATTTACACCCTTGTCACACTAAGGTAATACACCAAAGAGCTCCAAAAAAAATGCATTTTTAAGGTTCCAGAATTTTACACATCAATGTGAATGATACCAGAACCAGTGATTCCAACTTTTCTATGTGCTCCATAGAGTTCACACAATATTGTAATCATCTATTCCATAATATTCTATTCAGTCCCACAAGAGTAACAATGAATATTTGCAATTATATTATTTGTACCCAAGTAATTTCCTAGAACATAGTATGGGATCAATAAGTTCATATCCTGAGGGATATATAAGAGATAAGATGAAATAATTGAAATAAAAATACTCTAATGTATTTTCCACAAAAATAACTTACATATCCTTTTCTGGCTTCTTAGCAAAGACACCTGTTCAACACTTATTTTGCAATTAATAAAGCTATTAACAGCTGAATTTTGTGTATGATTAGAACTCCTGAATACTCATCACTTTGCAGGTCCAAGCTTCTGCATTGTACATCACCAACGATTGTTCACTACTGATAGAGAGATATTGTGTCCTTCACAGACCACTGGCTTCTGAAGATCTAATTTTATCTTCAACAATAGTGACACAGAAGAGCAAAACGTACAGTGTTAGAAGTGGCACTTCAGATTACAGAAGAATGGGGCTAGCACAATGTGGATCAGTATTATTTTCAGATACTTTCTTGAAGTGGAGTTTTAATTTTCCCTGTGGTAATAGGAGAAGTAATTGATATCTCATGAATGAGAATAGCAAAGACTTGTGTACAAATTAGGAAAAGGACAGGTAACAGTGGTAAGCCTACATTTATATTGCCTCCTCACACATTTTTTACACCTATACCCTTGCTTTCTACAAATGCTAATCTAAAAACTAAAAATTTCTATGCATTTCTCTGAAACAGTCAATACCAAGTGACTTTTATACTTAAATTTTGTAAAGATAGCATTTACCAAAGAGAAACAGCATTCTCAAAAGTTCTCATTTATTCCTCTTTTAATATACATTTTCTCCTTCTCAGTTATTTTTTGGTAGTGGTTTTGATACTTTTTGTTATTTTAAGAGTTGAAATTTTGTTGAAAGAAGGCAAAATTTTAGAAAATCTTGATTCTATGTGAAATCAGCTCAATAAAATAGTGCCCTGAATACAAATAAGTGTAACATTTTTAAAAAAGAAATTAGACCCAAGTGCTCAACTAATTCTTTGTAAATGTGTGTGTGTGTGTGTGTGTGTGTGTGTGTGTGTGTGTGTGTGTAGTGAGTGTGACACACAGTATCTATTTCAATAAAGACTAACTTTCTTTTCTTTCCTCTATATGTGGAACAGCAAAGTAAACTTCTAAGGAGTCTTGGATAGTATCTGTGAAATACAGAGATTGTCCCCTCCATAAATCTTTTCCATATATTGAGTGTACATCTTCACTGATGGGAAATTCAAGGTCAGATGAGCAAAGTTCAGTGACAAATTCATACCACTCACTTTGATAGAACTGGGTTTTACAACCAAATCTATGTGGTTCCAAAAACAGTTTATAGTAAATATAATATAATATAATATAATATAATATACATACAAATATAAAAGATGGTAATAATGACAAAACAAATTTAGAATCAGATACTCAATGAAATAATTTCTGGTCGACCAAAACTGAATAGATAAAATTTTCTCTCTGCCTTCATTTAAGAAAAAACATAAAACATGTTTCTTAATTCTTTGTCAATATAATTTTGCATATGAACCATCTGCACTATAAAAAATTTAGAATCCTATTTCCTAGGCAATTAATTGTATGATATTTATATGTTATATTTAAAATAGTTAAATAAATGTACTCAATATATTTCCTTGTTATTTTATACACTTCAATAACCAATTCTAAAGTGATCCATTTAAATATTATAAACCAATCACTGTATATATAATGTATTCTAACAAGCCTGTATATATTATATAATTTACTTTGCAAAACAACTTTATAAGTATTAGTGTCATAGTGTTTTATAAGAAACAAAACTGGCATCAGCCAAGGCAAAATCATAAGACTTCATGTCAGGATCATCCTCATCAAAGAGTTCTGCAGTTTTAAAAGGTGTGCTCTGGCTAGTCACACATGCCTTTTCAACTGTATGCATGTTATTTAGCTGCCCTTGAGGTTTTTTTTTTATAATTTAATTTAATTTTACATATCAGCCATGGGTTCCCTGGTCCTCCCCCTTCCCGCCCCTGCCCCCACCTTTCCCCCAGTACCTCCCCTCCATTCCCATCTCCTCCAAGGCCAAGACTCCCCAGGGGATTCATTTAAACCTGATGGATTCAGTACAGGCAGGTCCAGTCCCTCCTTCCAGGCTGAGCAAAGTGTCCCTGCATAAGCCCCAGGTTCCAAACAGCCAGCTCATGCAGTAAGGACAGGTCCAGGTCCCACTGCCTGGGTGCCTCCCAAACGGTTCAATTTGTTCAATTGTCTCACTTATCCAGAGGGCCTGATCCAGCTGGGGACTCCACAGCCATTGGTTCTTAATTCATGTGCTTCCATTCGTTTGGCTATTTGTCCCTGTGCTTTTCCAATCTTGGTCTCAACAATTCTCCACCTTTATAGCACTACTAACAATGCCCCAATTGGGATGTAGTACCTGAAGTCACCATACAATATTTTAAAGCAATCACACAGTAGGGACCAGAAGACAAGACTTTTGTATAATTAGATGCAGAGTTAACTAATTGTTTGATTAATTATTTGAACTTCTTGAAACATCACTTTATTAACCTCATTGGAAATGTAGTGGAAGTAGGAAATTGGAGTAAAATATGTTAGGAATGTTATCTAAGAAAGAAAATTTTAACAAGAAAATGAGGCCATTGAACAAAGTAGGAACTACAGAGTGAATTTTGGGAAGTAATAGTTCTTACAGTGCTGAGAAGTACCTGAATATTAGACAAAATACTTTTTAAGAGTTTAAAAGGACACATTATTTGGAATTTATGTGTGTTTCCTTAGGACAATAGATATGGAATACTTGTGCTTTGAATGGAACAGATATTTTTGTTACTGACCATATTAGATATAGGAATTTCTTGCATTTATCTTAATTTTGTGGGACACACCTTAAAATTTACTCAGTAATGAATATTTTGCATTCTAAATTATAAACAATAGAATTTCTGAAAGCATTACCATGTAAAATACAGTACCACAAAACAAGAATTTAATGAACTAGAAGAACTAAATTATTTTTAATAATCTAATTTTAAATGCTAATTTCTGGAAAAAACTTCCTTTGTTCAAATAAATATTTTGTAACATTAAAACATTGACTGAATTCACACTACCTTTAGATAAGAGATGCTTGCTAATGAATCCACTCATGTTTCACTAAATTTTCTATTGTTCCGTGTGGTTTTTGTTTTTTACCTATAATAAAATGTAATAATAATGAACATGATATTTAATGAGGAATGCAACAAATATTTAGAGATCTACATATTCATGTGACCTTCTTTTGTTCAAAAATTCTATTATTTACTGCTTCCTTGTTGAGATTTTGTTTTGGTATTTTGTGACAAACAAAAGTATGATTAGTGAAGCTGTAAAGTTCTCATGGTAGCTGCCTGTGTTCCCAAGATAGCAGCATTAGTGCCTACAGAAGCAGTTAATACTGTTTATCATTAGTGACACAGGCTGGGAAGGACCTTCACTGGCTTTTATCTTTCACCTTGCCAACATTTAGTTGATGAGCATTCTGATTTAAATTCATGAGTGATGCTCTGGGATTTATATGCATTTCACATGGACAATCACACAGGTAAACCCATCCTGCTGGTGGAGACTAATTAAAATCACCCTAATATTCTAATTCTGGACCTCCCTGGGAAATCCATTGCTTTATATTTAATGTCAAATGTGCCCAATGAAAACATGAATTAAAATACAGCTTACCCCATTCTTGTGTTAGAAAATCCTCACTGCATTATGGTGCAATTTGTTTAAGGCTCATGCCAAATAATGAATATAAGATGCCTACCTATGAATATTTAATTTAAAATTTCATAAGTTACTGGAGGTTTGAAACAAGAAAATTCCAATGATGGTGGGCACAGATGAAGTGAATTAATCACTTCTTCCTATGTATTTATTTTGGAAAGTGAGACAACAGTGATGATGTCAGAAATGCTCAGTAAACACCAAATTTGAGGTCAGCTTTATTTGGGAATCTGATTTAAAATGTAAGCTGCCTTTGGTGTTGGAAGATGTTCTGTTATTTAGAGTATATTGTGGCTGTTAAAAAGAATAATTAGTATAGCATCGTGGATCTCCTTCTTCTTCAAAGTTCTTCGGTCCATGATGGTGGAAAAAGCAGAAACAGGAACATGGTTCCCACAGCTGTGGAAACGATGCAGACAGCCCTCCAGAGCAGCCTGCAATGAGACAACTCAACTTTATTCCAGAGTATAGGGAATATATGGGATTAGGAAACCTAGGGGCAAACCCTAATTTGCTTTAAGTGGTAGACTCCTATCATATTGCTGAATAAGCAGGAGTATGGCCCTATCAAAATGGCTAGAGCATTAACATAGTTATCATGTGGATTGCAGGGGAACAACATTTTCAGCGAACTATGTCAAGGGCCATCCTTGAAATAGATCAGACATCCAGAGACATCATCCAAATAAGAGCAGGTGTAGAGCAGGAAGCCTCACTGGGGAGGGAGTCCGTTTTGTGGAGCTTGGAGAAAGCTGCTGGGCCAGGGCAGACTGTAACCTAAAACCAGCAGGGCCATCCAATATAGCATAATGTGGCTTGCCTAGCCATCAGCAGGGAAACTTTCTCCTGCAGCAGATGGGAACAAAAACAGAGACCCATAGATAGACATTACGCACAGAGTGAGACACTTTGGAACCCATACTCCTAAACAGGATCTCTCCATGAAATCCTTATCCTCAGGGCTCAGGGAACCTTGTGGAAGAGGAAGAGGAATGATCATCCAGAGGGGATGAAGGACACCAAGAAAACAAAATCGTTTAAACCAACATGAGCAAAGCTCTTATGAATCCAAAGAGACTGAGACAACAAGTACGGGACCTGCACAAGTCTGCATCAGGCCCTCTGTGTATACATTATGATTTCCAGTGTAGTGCTTTTATGAGATTCCTTAGTGTCTAACATGTAGGAGTCTGATTCTTGTGCCTTCTCTCCAGCTCTTTTCTTTCTGTTTTTCTTTTCCAACTCTGATGTGTTAGTTTATATTTTACTTTTGTATATTTTATTTCATTATTAGACCTTAAAAGCTTGCTTCTTTTCTTTTTTTTTTCTTAGTTAAGAAAATTTTTCCATTCTTTTTACACACCAATTAAAGATCCCCCTCTTCCCTCCTCCCAATCCACAAGAAGGCAAGGCCTCCCATGGGGAGGCACATCCAGTAGAGGCAATTCCAAGCCCCTCCTCCTGCCTCAAGGCTCTACTAGGTGTCCCATCATAGGTAGAAGGCTCCAAAACGCCCTCTCATGCAGCAGGAATGGATTCTGATCCTACCACCAGGGGGCCGCCCAAGCAGATCGAACTACACAAAGGTCTCCCCTTGCAGAGGGCCTAGCACAATCCATGTAGGCTCCACAGCCACTAAACCAACTTTCATGAGTTTCCACTAGTTTCATTTGGTAGTCTCTGCAGGTTTCTCCACCATGATCTTGGTGCAATTGCTCCTGTTCCCTGTTTGACTGGACTCTTGGAGCTCTGCCTGGTGTTTGGTTGTGAATCTCTGCATTTGCTTCCATCAGACACTGGAAAAAAAGCTCTGTGATGACAGTTAGGGTATTCACCAATCTGGTCACTGGGACCACCGGGATAAGCCAGTTCAGCTCAGGCACCCTGTCCACTATTTCTAATAGTTCAAGCTGGGGTCATCTTGCTTCCTCTGTGTCTGGCTGGTGACTCCTGACTTCGTCCTTCTTCTTCCCGGAATTCTCCTCATCTGCTCGCCTACCTATACTTTCTGCCTGACTACTGGCCAATCAGCGTTTTATCAACCAATCAGAGCAACACATATTCACAGCATACAGAAAGATATCCCACAGCACATATTAATTGTCCTAGAAGCATTTATCAAAACTTTATAGAAAATCAGATGAAGGTACATATGTAACACTCTAGAATATCTATTATATTCAGTTGGTTTATGCATGCAGACTTATCACATTTATGAATTTGAGCATGTTGTCCTGATATGGACCTTAGGTATTTATTCACGGTAAGTAATCTTTTAAATGATTCAGTTTTCTTATATTTGGTTGAAGATTTTTGCATCTATATTTATCAAATATTGAACTGTACTTTTCTCTTGTGCTATCTCTTTTACTAATTTTAACATCAGGGTAAAAAGTGTCCTCTGAGCATGAGTTTATAAGGAATTACCCCCTTAAAATATTTTTATATAATTTAATAAGAATCCATGTTTGTTCTTAAAGTGTTTTTAAACATTTTAAGTTTAGTTTAAGTAACTAAAGTTCAGCAGTGTTCCCATCTGCTTTGTTGTTTAGGTTAAATTATTTTACTGATTCAACAGTTAGGTGGTTCAAAGCTATTATCACTGCAGATGATGGAATTGCAACAAGCCAACCGATTAAAGTACAGGCGTGTGGTACTAAGCAGTATAAGTTACTTATTTTTATAGCAGTTATAATGTAAATAGTTGGTTTGAATATTTAAAGTGTAAAAACAAAATGAGGTTGTAGATTCATATATGCGTACCACGTTTTATAAAAATTGCTTAAGTGTTCCTGACAAATATTTTCCCAGCTACAATCTATGGTAAAATTAGTCACTCTGAGGAGCCCTACATTCATCCTAAATTTAGTTTTGAAGTAATTAATTTTCCTTACATTGAATGTCATTTGTTCTATACTGTTGGTTTTAGATTAAAGTAAAAATGTATGTTTTAAACTTTCCTAAATTACTAAAGAAAACAGGCTTTGATAGCAGTAGTCAGGTGTTTCATTTCCTCTTGAAAATTGATCTGAGTTCACTCTAAATGGTTCCTAGGCTTGGAAAATGTAGATGAGGGAAGCAAAATGTTTGACTTTCATGTTCAACTCTCAAACATTGCATTTTAATGTAATTTTGCTCTTACTTTAATGATATCAGCTGGATAATCTCATTTCTTTTTGCAAAAGAAAAGCCTCAGAGTGAAGGCAATAGCCTTTCATAATAACAAGACACTCTATAAATCAATATAAATAACCTTCAAAGGGATCTGAATTCACAGGATCAAAACATTGTGACCCATGAGATTGTTTTCTTTTTTTCCCAGTCAACAAAAAATGCATTTTATTCAAGTTGTTATGTTTTGGGGGCTCCATTAAATTCATTTTGTGTTCTACTGGCAACAGTTCCACTATAAAGACAAAAACGTTGCCTTTTATTCCACAACTGGAGTTGAGGCCATTTTCAGCTTTCAGCTTTGATCCTTCACTGCCGCCCACCCTATTCTCTGACATCTTTTGAAAAATGCACGTTCTATGCAAGAAGGCTTTGGCAAACATTTCTATTTTTCAATCTGTTTGAAGAAGTCAGTAACGGCTGAATGAATGCTTCTAGAAAATACGTTCAATGACAATCAAGGTGTTCATTCCCTTTCCAAGGAATAGAGTTAAAACTTCTCCCCCATTTTACATAAAGTCTCTGTGGCTATAAACAAACTATTACAGAATACTAAATATTGATTTTAACTATCAGAAGTATTTAGTTTTAAAAGGAATAAAGATTCAATATGTAAAATAAGAGGGGAAAATATGCAGGTAATCCAGTAAGAAGATTTAGCTAAAGGATGTATTTGCTTGGCCTCATTAAAGTGTGAAAGATAATCCTAACTTCTTCACTGTGGTGAGAATGAGCAGTAAGTGTACACAGATAAACTGACTGGAGAAAGAATTACAGGGACGGCCCATTTGTTAATGTTTAAAGTGCATGTTCTGTGACTCTATGGACATAAATGTAACTTAATCATGGATATATTTTTGCAAATATCTTGTTCATCTGTGTTTTATGAAGCTGTACCATGATGCAGTAAAATCTTTCAAATGAATAATAGCCCAGGAAAGAATTGATTTGGGACAAGTTCACATTGTTAAGAGCTATTTATTTGAGTGGTCCTTTTTTTTTTTTTTTTTTTTTTTTTTTTTAAATCTAGGGGAAAGAGAGTTTTTTCTTAAGTACATAAAATATTGCCTTTTTGTGTAACAGAAAATGCCTTTCAAGAAATACTTTACTATATTTTACAGATACTTTTCATATTTAGTGGAAGAAAAGCAAGGATATCTTGATGGCTTATGATTATATAAATTGAAACTATCCAATTCTGAGTTAAAATTGCATATGGTATTCTAAAATTTTTCTGTTAGGTGTAGTAAAATACTTTTATGCCACATTTATACTCACATTTTATGAAAAACAAAAATTCAACTTTGTATTAATGTTTATATTAAAACGGTATGACAAATGTTAGCATGGGAAAGAATAGAGAGCCATTTTAGTTAACTGTTTGAAACATTTTTTTTTTCTTCTGAAGGGAAGTTGCATGTTCATGAATTACATCTCTGACTTGGTGCTTACCAGGTGGCAATAAGCATCCATAGTCATTTCCAGAATGAATTCTTAATTGGAGA
Organism: Onychomys torridus; assembly: GCF_903995425.1. Taxonomy (NCBI): domain Eukaryota; kingdom Metazoa; phylum Chordata; class Mammalia; order Rodentia; family Cricetidae; genus Onychomys; species Onychomys torridus. The sequence continues at coordinate 45,214,010 of NC_050454.1, read as the reverse complement.
TGTATCCCAAAAATATGAAATTAATTTTTAAATCATTTTAAAAGGCAGTTGCATGGAAGAATATTCATTTAGTCAATAAAGTTTCCATAGGAGACAAAGATTATACTCTGTGTCTCTCCATCCTATGAAAATCTAAAAATTTTTCAAAGCCCTAAGGGACAAAAGACCATTGAAACTGGAGTTGTGGGCTGGGGTATGTGAGATACAACAACTGAGTCAACTATAAAACAGGGTATCATGATAGTAGGGTGAGTCCTCTGCATATTATTCATTCCTACACAGATGAGATGTCTGAGAAGCCACATTCATAGTCTGTACACTATCCTGTGGTGATATTGTGTTCTCCAAAATATTGTGCACCCTAATAAACTTATCTGGGGTCAGAGAACAGAACAGCCACTAGACAGATATAGAGGCCAGAAAAATGGTAGCACTCTCACATTTAATCCTAGCATTCCAGAGGCAGAAATCCCTCTGGGTCTCTGAGTTCAAGGCCACAATAGAAACAACCAGGCATGGTGAATCATGCCTTTAATCCCAGAAAGCAAGCCTTTAATCCCAGGGAGTGATGGCAGAAAGCAGAAAGATATATAAAGCGTGAAGAACAGAAACTAGACTCATTTGGCTGGTTAAGCTTTTAGGCTTTGGAGCAGCAGTTCAGCTGAGATTATTCTGGATGAGGACTGAGAGGTTTCCAGTCTGAGGAAAAAGGATCAGCTGAGGAACTGGCGAGGTGAGGTAGCTGTGGCTTGTTCTGTTTCTCTGAGCTTCCAGCATTCACCCCAATAACTGGCCTAAGGTTTGATTTTATTAATAAGGTGCTTTAATATTGCTGCTACACTATCTTCCCTTCAATAGAACAAGAATACATGTTTTCCAAGTATGAGTCTATTATTCTCACTTACAGTGCATTTGTGGACAGCATGAATTAGTTGTTCAGTGTGTTTGTTTTCTTTTCCATCAGCTGAGGTAGCGATGTCTACCCAGGGTTGTGACAACAGCTTAGGGAGGTGATTTCTAAAGAGGACCTTGAACAGTTTCTTTGGCATAATCAAGATTATTGTTAAGAATTGTAGATACATAGGAGAGTATGGAGTAGGATACTATTACAATGATTTCATGTATACTTAAATGGAGATAGTTTTGACATTTCACATAAAAACAGTCAAGGATATGCTTCTTTCATTTCAACATATATAAGAGAGAATATGAGAGAGGGACAAGAGACTTCTACACCACATATGCAATGGAAAACCTTCAAAATGTATACAACTTCTCCATTTATTTATCTTCAGCTTGGCTTCCACCATACCAGCACAGCCAGGGCCTGTCTACCAACTTGATGTCTAACATTCCTAAAGCAATCTCTTTGGGTAAGGAAGCTGCCATAGTGCATATATATTTTGAGGGATAGGATATTGTCAGTCTCACAAAGTGCCTGAAGGTATCCTGAATTGGTGGACATTATTTCCATTGAAAGACATAGGCTATTAAATGGAATTCTCAATGGCATTTGTGGGATACAACCCTATGAGTTATTGATCAGGTAGTCCATAAAACACACACACACACACACACACACACACACACACACACACACACACACAGAGTACAACACACTTTATCCCCATTGTCCTCAGCTACTATCCAGTATCAGATGTTAAGTCCCTGCTGATGCAAACACAACACATACTACTTCCATCTCAGAGATAAATGAAGCTGGTCTGACCTAGGAACTTCCTCCCTTCTGGCTAACCTTACTGTTCAGAATGCTGGAAGCTTCAAACCACAAGTAGACACAAGTTACCAGTCTACTCATCCAGTAGTGGACTCTGCTTGCTACAGTACCAACCTATCATGAAAGATGTGTCTGTGTGTTTGATAGTTTCATGACAATTATTAGAATAATCAACTGTCTTCTGATGGAATTCGAAGCCAAGTTAATGAAGGAATTCATGCCTAGAATTCTAAACCTGGTCAAATACTGATGGCTGGGGAGATCATAGGCTCTAGGGTCAAACCTACTACTTTTGTTTTGTTAAACAGGTGAGTTGGCAAACTGTCTTCTAAATACGTATAGTATAACTATGTCTTTGTATGTTGATCAGTGCTTCTCTGGACCTTAGTCAGAGAAGTTTCTTTTGTAGTATGCAACAGCAATGTAGAGACTCATCATTTCTAGTAGCTTCTCATCTAGAGGTGGGGCATCATGAGCCGCTCACGTACTAATGCTAGGAATACTGAGTGTCTTGATCTTGTACATGTCTTGTGTGTGTTTATGAGTGCAGTGGCCATGGCGTGTCCAGAAGACACAATTTGTAGGACTCTTTCCCCATCCTCTAACTCTGATTTTCTCTTTTTCCTCTTCTGTGATGTTCCTGAACCTCTGAGGGACTGATATAGATATACTAATTAGGACTAAGCCCTGATGTGGTGGGTAGCCATTCCAGCCTTGGCCTGGAAGTTCCAACCCCCGCTGAGGCTTTGGTTATGGTCATGCCTACAAGGCAGGGGTGAGAGAGGACGTTAAAGACCCCAGTTCCAGATGCTGGAGCTGTCTTGGTTCCAGGTTTGTTTAGAATTATATATTGCTTAATGAGCTTACAACATAATGGGTTTCAATAAATTGTCTTCATACATCCCTATTTGTCCATTAACACATTCCCCACTTCCTCTTCTTTTCCACTCCTTGCTTCCAAACTTGATTAAGCCTTTAGCCCCAGTGTCTTCCATCCTACTCCATATTATATGTATTTTAGTATAATTAGCCCACCCAAAGGCCTTTAATTTTCCCTACTGTGTAGCTTCTTGTTCTATTCAGACATTCCAAATTAAATCCATAAGTCTAAAAATTCTAAGATTAAATTCACATATAACAGAAAACTTGTAGCATTTCTCAATTTTATGACCATCACTCTCAAAATGTTTGGTACTACTTTTCACATTTTATTATAATTTATTTATTTAACAAAGATTTAAATGTGGTAGCTACATATAGTATGTAACCTGCTGAATTCTGTTCACAAGCTTTTTGACTTTGCATTAAAAACTTCTTAGGTAACAGGCACCAAGTGATATATTTTTAAACTAGTCTAGCATTACTACATGGCTGGGAAGCATTTTGAGATAACGTTTCTCATTTTGATCTTTTTACAAAAAGTTAAGGGAAGCTGTATAATCTGCATGGTATTCAATATTTAATAATAGGAAATAATATTTGCCTTAATGACTGACATTTTTGTTAGTCACTCCTTACCATAACTAGGAATTCCTTGCCAATTAAAGAGATAAAGACAAGAAATACCAATCAAATCAAATTAACAACCACCCAACTTCCATCATTAAAACCAGAAAAAAATATATATGTTCATCTGATCTTACTTTTTAAGGCAGCAAATGCTATGTTTTGTTGTTTTTCTATGCATTCCCTGATATCCAATGAGAATTAGAAAAGATTTTGTGGTAAGTTACCTACATAAGTAAGATGTATATTTAAGGAAAGCACTTGAATATAGCACACAGAGAGAACCAGGCAAATGGAAATTATGACCTTGGAGGGATGACACATTTCCCAGAACATGGGTGAATGTCTGAATGTTCCAAGGTAACATTATTCATTTATTTTTTATTATTTATCTCTCTATCTCTTTATGTATTTATTTATTTATTTATTTAATGTGTACATGATATACATGTTCTCTCTCTCTTTCTCTGTGTATGTGTGTTTGTGGTGTGTGAAAGTGTCTGTGTCATAGTGTACTTTTAAAGTAGAATTCTAATTCTGTGGAGTACTTTTGTTTTTCTACCTTTAAAGAAATTTGGAGAATCAAACTCAAGTGACTAGGCTTGTGAGGGAGGTGTCTTTATCTGTAAAGCCACATTGACATTTATGCTAAAAGTTAAACTGTTAATTTCTTATTCAATGTACCATTTGTCACCTATGTGCATATCTGTGTGGTACTGGGCAGTAGCTAAATGTATTGATCATTCTGAAATAATTTTAGATGTTATTTTTATGCCCATATTTTTGCTTGATGAAGTACTATTCAATCATAAGTGAGTAGGAATGAAGAGTAAATATAATTGTATCAATATGTTAGGCCATCAATAATATACATGTATTATATAGCATTTGCAGTGTCTAGTAGGATTGGATAATAAACAATGGTATTCACATCTTAATGAAGGTACTGTCTAAAGAACTTATGAATGAAACTTAAAACCATGGAATTACAAGACATTTAAGAGACAGTGTCTGAAAGAAAGCTACTGGTTTCCATGCTTTCAAAATATTTATTATATATCAGATTTTAATCAGCATTCATGGTTGGATATTTACATACATACTCTATATTTCATATTTTAACTCAATCCCAATTCTAGCACTCATGTCCTTGATGGCCTCCTGTTACCGAAATTTTTATAGTATTTAAAGTTATTTTCTGAGCATCCTTAACAACAATTTCCCACAAAATATTTCCTTCATGATTTATGCCATATAAAATGCTAGGTCTTTTGTAATGTATGTGCAATCAAATGGAAAAACAAAAGGTTGTCTTCAGAGTTTCAAGGCCAGGCATGCAGCACTGACTATTCATTTGATATTTGCAAAGTACTTTGACAATAACTGCAATTCATGTTATTTCTGCTCTTCTTATTTAATGACTTTTTTTCTGGAGAGAGTAGTGGATAAAAGGGCAAGTAAATGTTAAAAACATATGCATGCTTTACAAATTCTTGCAAAAGAGAGCAAAAGAATGAGTCAGCAGCCCAACCAGAAAATCACAATTGAAACAGTGAGTCAAATATATAAATAGGACTGTAGAAAGTGACAAAAGAATGCTAGGTAATATATTACCTCAAAAATGAGTTCTAGTGTTGAATTTATGCATCCATTCATTCAGATTCTTTTCTGTGACAAATATATAAGATAAAATCTTGATATAGTCTGAAATTGTGGAAGAAAATATATAAATATATAGATAGAGCATTCATTTTCACTACAAAAACAAAGAATATGGCATTTAAAATGAGGACTATACTGTCAGTATCTATTTTTAATTCCTCTTATAATATTACCTTTCTCTTTCTCTCTCTGTCTGTCTCTCTTTCTGTCTCCCCCTTCCTCGATGCCTTACCCCTCCATGTGGTGAGTGCGGAGCTGTGTGTGCATGTGCAAAGTGGGTACTTTTGCATGAAAACAGATATATGCCTAGAATGGTACACGTGTGGATATTGGAAGACAACTTCAGGTGTTTGCCCTTGCTTTTACCTTGACTGAGTATTTTTGTTGTTCTTTGTGCTGCATGTGCCAAGCTATCTGGCCAAAAAATTTCTGGGATTTCTCCAGTTTCCAATGCCCATCTGGCCACAGGAACACTGGGATTATGGACACCTGCTACTCTGCTTGGATTTGCAGGGGCTTTGAGAAACTTAACTCATTACACTTATGTGACAATCTCTTTACCCACTGAACCACTTCCCTAGTTCCTCGGTGTTATTAATTTAACCAATTTTACATCAATGAGGTAACATTCTATCTGGGTGATTTTTTTCTGTTCAAGTTTTTGTGAGGAAATCACAACACTGTGTATATCTTTTCATAACACTAGTGATCTATCATTTTGGTGTCCTAGAAGTGGGATACATTCTGAAATTTTTCTCATCTCTTTGATTCTCCTCCTTTATCCCAGATCTCAGAGGTCAGAACTATATATAATTCAAAGACTTTTCCTGTCTATTCTTGCTCATGCCCTTGTTGCATAACTTTACCTGGAGAGAGAGGAGCAAACATCTATTCATCTCAGAGGACACTGATGATAGGACAAAGATTTGATCCCACTCTAGTCTATATTAACAAAATAATGATTTTATTGTAGTTAAATCCATGAGTATAGTAGAGGTACATAGCACAAGTGACTCAACAAATCCCCATGTTAGCACACAAAGCTTCATCCCTGGAGATCCCTGCACAACATACCAGTTGATTCAGCATTGGAGACTCCTTTCTCCAGCAGCTGTTGATGCTTATATATGTTCTCCCTCCCTAGGGAGAATATGCCTTGTGCATTTTCAGGAGCTTTCTGGGTCTTGTTGGTTTTGTGTACTTCCTAAATCTTGTCTGTCTTGTCTTTCTTTTGAATTTTCCTTAGCTTTACCATTTATTTCCTTTCCTTTTATTTCACCCTTTACACCTGACAGAAATAATTCTCAATAAATCTTTCCTGGAATTAATACCCTTTCTTAGTCAACCTATTCATCATCCCTAAAAAGGAACCATGGGCAAAGGACACTCTCTAATATATAAACTATGTACAATCTCAAGCAGGAAAATATTCCCAACTCTCAGTAAACTATAAAATAATTTTAAGAATATTCTTCTACTATCAATCTCTTTGTACAATAGAGGCCTCAACTCACAGCAAAGTAAACGCCACGTGACACTTGCATATTCATAATTAGTACCATGTCCTTAAGTATAGCAGTTACCCAGCTTTGTTCTCATATGATGTATGGAAGAAAGGAAGGAGATGCCATTCAGAAAGCTCTTCAAGTATCTGCCTTTGAACACTGTGGCCTGGTTTAAATGTGTATTAAGATATATCCTGTACATCCTTTAACTGCCTTTGCTGAAGGATATAGGTGCCGCTAAGTCTGCTAGCCATTTTGTTTCTCCTTCCCCAAAATTTAATAGTTCCTAGAAAACATGTTTCCTTGTCACATTTATGTAATTTTACATACAGCCATTCATAAAGAGCTCAATTAATGCCAACTGAGAGGTAAAAATATAAAATGGAATGACATGAAAAAGTTTTTATTTCTTTTTTTAAGTAAGATATGAAGGAGGATAGTGGTACATTTGTTTTTAATGAAAAGTACAAAGAAATTTTTTAAATGGTTCATTACAATGGTTTCTATGGAGATGTAACAAAGACAAAGAAAAAAATTTTCCTTTATTTTTGAGATTACAAGTACATTTCTCCCTTTCCTTTCTCCCTCCAAAACTTCGCATATACCAATTTTCTCAATTTTGAATTTATGTTTTCTATTTAGTTATTATTATATGTAAATCTGTATACATATTTACATGTAATTTTAAATATAACCAGTTCATTATGTATAATGTTACTTGTATGCATTTTTTTTTGTTTGTTTGTTTTTGTTTTTCAAGACAGGGTTTCTCTGTGTAGCTTTGAGCCTTTCCTGGAACTCACTTGGTAGCCCAGGCTGGCCTCGAACTCACAGAGATCTGCCTGGCTCTGCCTCCCAAGTGCTGGGATTAAAGGAGTGTGCCACCACCGCCCGGCCCTTGTATGCATTTTTCAGGGCTGACCATGTGGTAATTCAAATTTTACAAAATGAGAACAAGGGTAAAGAATGTAGAAGACTTTTCAAGCTAAATAAGAAAACACTACCTCATTGTCAAATGTCATGGGAAATAATCAGACCAGATATGGAAAATCAAAAGATGCCCATGAGAATTACACTAGAGTTCATACTTTAATCTTTATTTTGACGAGGACACTTACATTCTCCTGGTATCATTTTCCCACTTAGTTTATTCTTTGTCTGAGGATGTGAACTGCCTAGACCAGACCTTTCATAATCCAAAGATTCAGGAGGAGGGAGATGGTAATCTCTTTCTTGAAATTAGAGTAGCTGATTCAACAGTGATGATCAAAACGCTGAAGCAGTTATGTCAAATGGATCTCTATACAAAGAATTCCCTCTGCAATGAATTTGAGAACAAAAAACGGCCCTCTCTGTTTGTATGTCTGCAAATGACAAAGGCATTTTTTATCAGCTTCTCATCACATTTTCTGGGTTTGTAGTGGGAATTACAAATTGGGGAAAGTAGAGGAGATTAAAAAAAAAAGAAAGAAAGAAAGAAAAAAAGAAAAGAAACATGTTTAGATAGAACATAGCATTTTCCTTTTCCTTAAGATTTCAAAAAGATAAAGACACCAGCATTTTGAAAGTTTTAAAAACTGATAGGGGTTTTAAGGAGTGAGCTTGTTAGCTGTGCCTTCAAAGATTGCATCCCAACCTGAGAGGAAATGATATTGTATGAAGTATAAATCTCATTAGCGGCAGATTGAGGAAAGTGATTGCGGCAATCCTGTTCCCTCATGCCATTGCATGTCCTCCCATCTGCTGTAATTGAATTACTGTCCCCAGTAGATGTTTGCTGGAGACTTTTCTATCAGCATAGCCATATAATTGCATGACACGGGCTACAGAAACATTTAAAATTGCTAACAAAATTTATCTCATATTGTCACAAAAATATTGCCAATATAATAGTATGTTCTCTCAATTCTATCAGATAAATGCAATTTTCTTCTTTAGATAGCCTTTAAATATTTCAGCTGTCACTATGAGTCCTTTATGTTCCTCTTGAGGCAAAACTTACATCACCCAGATTCTGATGCCACATCTACTGATGATCATTCATTATTATTAGACTTTTAAAATATGCCCTCCAAATTTAAGATAATCATATGGATATATTCTGATAAGTATAGATTAGAGCAAAGTTATGTTCCTGGAGGCAATAGTTACATTAACCAATCTGCATGCCAGCTTCGTTTGCACGTATGCTTAAAGAATTTAAGAGTTAATCTGAAGCCTATAGTACTTCAGAATGTAAATAGGGCAAAAATATGGGTTGCTTTTCAGCTGGGATTCACTTACCTGGATTCTTATAGCTGATATTTTTCTCATCTGGATGGAGCCCTTCATATTTATCCCTACCAGTTATTAGAATTTTAGACTTTGTATCATCCTTATAACTCCTTGCAAAATTGAATGTTCTGTGCAATACCAGGCATATAAAAGACAAAAAGAATTGAAGTGGAGGAAATATAGAAACAATAACAAATTGGGATAACCCATTTTGTTGAGTTGGAGTTGGCTCTGGTAGGTGAAATCCTAACAGGATAGTAAAACTACAATGGATTATTTTAAATATAGTTAGTAGATCTATCACTAACAAAAAGATATTAGTCAAATGATAACTTGAATTTGGGTGTTTAGAATTTGACATTAAACTTTTCAAGTATACAGAGGCCCTAAGGCAAAGGTGATTGGCAGAAGCAAGGTGATCTTCATGAGTTTTACGGCAAGAGTAATATAAACACCTGGGGCCTGGCCGAGGATCTCTGCATCCACTTCCATCAGTTATTGGATGAGAGTTCCAGCATAACCGTTAGGGTGTTTAGTCATCTGATCACCAGACTAGGTCAGATCAGGCTTTCTCTCAACCATTGCCAGTAGTCTACAGTGGATGTATCATTGTGGATTTCTGGGGACCTCTCTAGCACTTTGATTCTTCCTGTTCTCATGTGGTCTTTAATTATCATGGTCTGTTATTCCTTGTTCTCCCTTTCCGTTCTTGATCCAGCAGGGGACCTCTTGTTCCCCTAAGCTCTCTTTCCCTCAAACCTTGCCCTTCATTACTCCCACTGTCTTCCAGGTTGTTCATGTAGATCTCATCCATTTCTCTGTCATTGGGCAATCCCTGTGTCTTTCCAGGCCCCAGGTGGAGCTCCTGGAGTCCAATTGTCAAGAAAGTGGAGGCACTGTAAGAATGTGAATTGTTGAGACCAAGATTGGAAAAGCACAGGGACAAATAGTCAAACTAGTGGAAACACATGAACTATGATCCAAAAGCAGTGGAGCCCCCAACTGGAGCAGGCCCTCTGGATAAGTGAGACAATTGAATAGCTTGAATTGTTTGAGAGGCACCCAGGCAGTGGGACCCGGACCTATCCTTATGCATGAGCTGGCTATTGGGAACCTTGGGCTTACACAGGGACACTTTGCTCAGCCTGAAAGGAGGGGATTTGACTTGCCTGTACTGAATCCACCAGGTTGAACTGAATACCCAGGGGAGTCTTGGCCCTGGAGGAGATGGGAATGGAGGGGAGGTACTGGGGGGGGGAAGGTGGAGGGGATGGAAGAGGGAGGACAGGGGAACCCATGGCTAATGTGTAAAATTAAAACACAAATATAATAAAAACGAGTAGCACAAACAATTATGAATTCCCAAGTATATGCCAGCAATGGGAAAAGGCTGTAGTTTTTCATAGAGCACAGGTAAGTAGTAGAAGCAGATATCAGAGTCATTCATGCAAAAATTATCATCAAAGGCTTAACAAAGGAGCAAAATGTTTTAAGAGGCATAAATTATCAGTTCAGGGATAATAGATGTTATATATCAGCCTACAGAAAATACTCAAAAGAAAATCTATATAAATAAAAGAAAATGCTAACATTATATGAAAGAATTAATTGGTTAAAGCCAGAAAATATAGACCTCATATTTCCTGTTAATATAATCTCTCAATACTGGTATAAAAGATTGGTAGAGTCTCTCCATTGCAGGTCTACACAGTACATCTATTTCCTGCTCAGTTTCTCTGGACTCCACTGATTGAAATGGGAGAGGTAATGGTCCTGCTCATCATTGACAATGACTCCAGCATGTGCTGGTGACAATGTCACAGGACCATGTTCCCCTAGACTGTTCAGCACTTCCCAAATCAGAGGGTCATGGTGGGCATGAGCTCATAGGAATCCTACATGGATCATGATGCCAAGAGCAGGAGAAGTGTTTTAACCCTGAAGCATGCCATAGAGCAAGGCACTGTCACCAACTGGAATAACATAGGGGAATATCTGGCACCATGCTTTCTAAAATGAATTGTGTGTGGCCCTGGGAAGCATCAAGAGCTTCTGATTAGGCTACCCTGAACCTCCAGCTAACAGAAGGAAGATGATACAGATAATGTTTGAAGCCTACAATACCCCAGCCTATGTGTGTATGGCCATTCAGGTAATGCTGACTCTGCATGCTTCTGTGGGCATCATGGCACTGTCATAGACTCTGTTAATCCAGTCACACATTCAGTACCTATAGCAAGTTAACATCCTTCCTTGTGCCATCTTGTGGCCGGAACTGGCTGGCCAGGATCTCACAGACAACCTCATGAAGATCCTGACGGAGCTAGGCTAGAGCTTCCCTACCACTGCAGAGTATGAGATCATGTGTGACACTGAGGGAAAGTTGTGCTGTATTACCCTGGATTTTGAGCAAGAAATCACCAATGCTGTATGTAACACCTCATCACGATAGGCAGTTGATCACCATTGGCACTGAAAGATCCCAATGTCCAGAGGTGCTCTTCCATCCTTCCTTCCTAGGCTTGGAGTTCTGTGGCATCCATGAGATCATGTTCAACTCCATAATGAAGTGTAATGTGGATATCTACAAGGACCTGTGTGCCTCCATAGTGCTCGATGGTGGCACCACTACATTTATCCAGGCATTGCTGACCAGATACTGAAGAACACCATAGACACAGTACCCATCACAATGATGATCAAGATCACTGCTCCCCCTAAGCTCAAGTACTCAGTATGGATTGGTGGTTATCCTAGACTCATGCTCCACCTTCCAGCAAATGTGGATCAGCAAGCAGGAGTATGGCAAGTCCAGCCCCTCCATTTCTACCTTAAATGCTTCTAGATGGACTGAGCAGGTGCCAGGCATCAACTTCATGATCTGCTTCTTATAACTAATCTAAAAAAAAAAAAACTATATACAAAAGTACAATAACTATATACCATATATACAAGAAATAAATACCTAAAAAATGTCTTGTCCATTCGTATTTGACAAATTCAGAGAAAATAATTCCATTATCTATCTTATTTTGGTAAGTCCAAAAATGTACCTGATTCACTTTCTATCCTAACTTATATTACTAACAGAACTGTCTTATAACACTTCACTTTCAAATTTATACACTTACACCTCTTAGTGAGCTTCTTTTCTGAAATTCTTAACAAGGAAAACTGTAACTAACTGATCTTCAACTCCCTCAGAGACCCAAGAAGGAAATAACACCACCTAATAAAAAATAAAAACAGGAAGTACATGCAAGCAGCTTCCAAAAAAAAAAAAATTGCCCTGGCAAATGTACACACTTCATGCTAGCCTCCCAAAACTAGAGAATGTTACATTCTGGAAGAAGCCTTTTAAAAGAAATGTTTCGTGACTCTTGTGCCGGATATCAGCACTCTGTCATACAACTTCTTGCTGGTTTTTGACTTTTTCCTCATGCTAACTGTTCAATTGACACATATTTAAAGCTCTGTGCATATAACCAGATAGCCTGGTCACTTAGTGGCTGAGAACATGCTATAGAAGAGAAATCCCCAGCCTGCTAGATCAGTGTGAGCACCATTCAGTGATATGTGCAGTCTATTAACCAAGAGTTGAGTTTTCCATGATTTCTCCAGACTGGCAAGTGTTAATGACCCAATTACCACTTCCATCTTTACATCTAAGAAAGTGGAAAAAAGCAAATCTTAGGAGCCAGTTTCTGGTGTTTAACCTCTTGACCATGGTGGGTTGTTAACTACCTTGAGCTGAGAACATTTGCATTTATGCCTCTAAATTTATTCCTCACTTTAATTTATGCCAGAGTTTTTGTTCTTCATTCTTTAAAAAATGACAAATTTTGATTTGTCTGTAACTCTGAGATCTGATACCTTCACACAGACACATGGATGCAAAACACCAATACACAGCCAGGTGGTGGTGGCACATGTCTTTAATCCCAGAACTTAGGAGGCAGAGCCAGGTGGATCTCTGTGAGTTTGAGGCTAGCCTGGTCTATAGAGCGAGATTCAGGACAGGCACCAAAGCTACACAGAGAATCCCTGTCTCTAAAATACAAACAAAACACCCCCCCCAAAAAAAAACCAAAACAAAATCACCAACAATTCACATACAGTATAAAAAAATATTAAAAAAAGATTTTCAGTATTATTATGTCTCATATACTTAAACTATGGCATTAGTTTAGAAATTGTAGTCTATCTTGAGCAATGCTTATTTTATTTTATTTTTAATTTTTTAAATTTTAAGTTCTGACTCAAATTTAGAAAGCCCAGATAGGCAACTAACCTAATTGTAGTCATAACCTGGATTAGTCACTATTTTCATATTCTTTTCTATGACTTCACTTATTATAATTTTTATTCCTATCTCTATGAGCTAGTTGCTGTGTCTAAGGGAAGAAAAGAACTACTGAGGGACACACTGTAAGATCGAGGACACCAGTGGAGTTGTAGAATTCTTCCTAGGATGTGTTAAATAAACAGTACAACCCTGGCAAAAATGGTTAAAAGGAAAAAGACTTTGCAGGGTATTGCTGTTGCTCAATTTTTTTATACTATTCAAGATTTGCAGATGCTTAATGCATCAAAAATGTGTAATCACAAAAATATAAATTTTGTGCTAAGAACAGAATGCAATCTCTAGGTATCAATTTTGTATCCTGATTCTTCTTTCTTGAAGCTGTCTCCTAAGAGACTAACATTCAGTATATGACATGCTACTTTGACAATTCAGGAAAAAGACAATTGTATATGATTTTTTTCATTGTAATTTTGTTGCTGAAACTGAAATTACCAACATAAAATGAATATATAATAAGAGATGCATGTACAGATTTAGTAAGCCATGAAAACTTGATTACTTTTTTGCACTGAAAATAATCAACTCTAATATAAAATGACTATTTAAAATAAATTGATTTGATTTTAATATATATTTAAATAGAATTTTTAAAGCATACAGAAGTTCAGAATTGACAAGTTCTTTGCTTTCATCTCTTAAATATACATGCAGATCATAATCACCTTAAACTATTCTACATAGTCACAATGAAATATTCTGCAAAAGGTTTATCAAGAGCTGATGAGGTGGCTCAGTGAATGTAGTACCTGATCATAACCATGACAATCTAGGCTCAAGTCTCAGAGTCCATGGTAAAACAGGACAACCATCACATGAACTCTGAGCCTCTGAATAGGCACATTTAAACATTTACCCACACTATAAACCACACATATGCACACATACACACACAAATGATAAATAAATTTTAACACTTAAAATTATGTGGCAGTTGTGTAAGTCTGTGAATTGTTTTAAAGAATAAGGAAACAAGGTCATGTATAAACTTCTGAGTACCCAACTGGTAATTTTACCATGATTTTGCATGCTAGATAGAGAAATTTCACTGATTATAACATTCACAAAAGATTATAAGAAATCAACATGGTGTTTATAGCCTTTATTCCAGATGTTATAAAACAATGATTGAAGGCAATTCTTAAACTTGCTGGTTAAATTTCAAATGTTTTATCAAGATCCAACAGTCTACAATTCATTCCAGATGGAGAAAGTCCATGGTATAAACCATGCAACATGTATGGGAAGCACAAAGGTAGGAGTTAGTGTTTCATTTCTTCATCCACACATAGGAAGAAGAGAAAAGAAACACACACACACACACACACACACACACACACACACACAGACAGAGAGAGAGAGAGAGAGAGAGAGAGAGAGAGAGAGAGAGAGACATAAAGAAGGAGGAACATTGTTGGGAATGGTAAGATAAGAAAGGTAAATGGGGCAAACATATGTTCAAACTATAGTACACATGTATGATATTGTCACATATATAATGAATTCTAAAATAATATTAATCCTCACAAAGTTCAGTATTTCTACTTGGACTAATGAAAACTGTTTTCAAATAGGATAGTGATGATGGATATACTATAGTTTGAAGGTAAGCAATGCCAATGAGCTTCATACCTAGAAGTGGATAAAATGGGAAGCTTTATCCTATGTGTATTTCACCACAATCTAAAAACAATAGAAAGTAGATACAATCAAATAATAATACATCTATTATTGAAGCTGGTAGCTTTTTTCTGAGTCAAGTGCTAACCCTTAGCAAATGCATTCTATGCATATGTATACACTCCCTATATTTAGGGAAAAGAAGTCCTTGGAACAAAGGCTATGATTTTGTCCCTTTTATAGAGCATACCTGGATTCCCTTCCAATTCTCTTTTGTGCCACTTGCTCTGGTATCTTGACCCTTGCTCCTCTTTGAATTAAGTTAACAAAGTTGTATTCCCAGCTAAAATCATGAATATTCTCTTGAAATTATTCCCTAAATAGTGGAATGGTTTACTTTAAGAAACTGATTACAGACTTTTAAATATAGTTTCCTTTTGATATACATGAATAAATAAATAGCCCATAAACAAACAAAATCAGTGGCCACTTTGGGAATTTGGCCAGTTTCTCTCCTAACCATCAAACTGGATCAGAATCCTTGTGTCCCACCTTAATGAACTTAAAATCTTTCAGATTCTCCAGCCTGCTCTCATTGTGTAGTCTTTATTTGTCTCATAGGTGAAGACACTGAAAATGAGTCACTGAGAAAGAGACAGTTTTGGTACAGTAAGAATCAGTTTACAGAAATGGGTGACATCATAGTTGAAAGGATAGATACTCCTTCTCCAGAATCATAACTCAATTGGTCACTGTATGGTCATCATGCCAAGGGTATGTTGTATTCATATGTTGGAGAAGACCTCATGGGTAAGGGATTCAAGGTCTCTTTGTCTAGATTGAGGAGCACTATCTCCATCCAGGAGCATGTACTCTATATGGAGAATATTCAATAGATTTTGAGAATTTGTCATTTCTAATATCTAGCTCCTAAATCTTACATTAGAGATCCAGGCCCTTCACTGATAGCTTTGGGTAAATCTTTGACCCATTAACTTTGAAGAAAAAGAAGAGAGAAAAATGTCATGAGTGTGAGATCTCTCCTAAGCAGTAGAGGGAAGCTGTGAAGACTCGGGAATCCTGGAATCAAGCAGGCTTGAAATAGCTTTCATCATAATTGAACGGAGCAGACACAATGTCAGGAAGACAACAAATACATTTTTCTCTTTAAAATAATTTGGGTCTGAAGAGAGCAAAATAAATAAGACCTAAATTTGAGCTCCAGAGATTATGAATAAAAAGCCAGGTATAGTGGCTGTGCTAGCAATCTCAGAGCTGACAAGGCAGAGACCAGCAGATACCCAGAGCTTTCTGATAGGCAATACAGTCTATTTGACTTATTGTAAGCCATTGAGAAACCCTGACTCAAAAAAGGTAGATTTCACCAGTTTACTTCTGACATTCCCATGCATGTACACACAGGTACACCCATCAGCAGAGACAAGTTGTATATATGCACTAACAAACACTCATCCCATTAAAAAATAAAATATAAGCAAATATATCTCCTTAGCTTAACTTCTATGATTTACTTGTGCTCTGATGTTTTCTAGTATGTGTAATAAGCAAAACACCTAGCTGTTCAAATATAGACTTAATATAATTCTTGTGAAGTGGGTGACTACAATTTTGAAAAAGTTTTAAATGATGAAAGTGGGTTAATTGTTCAGATAGGCCTAGTTATTAGTAATATGATATATGTGAAGGACATGTGAGATGGGCTGGATGTCTGTTTCAACATCTGCTTTGGGCAATGACATAGCAACAATAGGCAGCTATTTTACAACTAAAGTTAGGAAAATGGTTAGTACTGATGAAACCATTTCCAGTAGCTGATAACATAATATTGGGAACCTGAAAAGCAAGCTACTATTTGCTGTGATCTTACCACATGTTCCTGCTGTACATTCAATCAGAATTAATGGTCCACTCAAAAATTCTGTTATTTACTCAGTTTCATCCATTACCTCACAACAACAAATCTAGTATTATTTATTGGTAATACAAAAACATGATTTAATCATTTCATATTCCTCTCCCTAAAATGAGCTAAAAGGTTTATATCATTATCTCATTTTATTACCCTGTTCATTATTCCTACACTGCTTCTGATATCTAACCATCCTTGGTGCCCCCTTGTGGTGAAAAGATATCTTGCCTTTAATGGCTCAAACTTAAAAATGTTATTATAAGACAAGGATTCATTGACTGAAATTATATAGAAAATTAAAGAACCAATTTTATTCTACCCAATGTTGATCTTTCTCCAAAGAATTAATGAAACTAACATTTCCAGAGATATTAAAAAGTTTTGTTGTGCCATTCAAGTAGACTGGATAATCTCGAATGATCTTTATCAACTTTTCCATCTACCTACCTTCTATTTATCATCTATCTTCTTCATATATATCAATTCTACCTACCTACCTACCTAACTGTCTGTCTGTCTGTCTGTCTGTCTATCTATCTGTCTGTCTGTCTGACTACGCATCTATCTCTCTTCATCATCATCTACATATAAGAGAATATATGAAAAACTATATTGCGTAGGTTTTCTATATAGAAATTAGACATTTTTACATGCACAAATAATTCCATCATGATTTCAGTACAAAAATCTCTACCAAAATGCTTTGAAGTACTTGGTCCTCAAGCATAATTTCCTACTGTGTTAAATTTATCAAATTTCAATACTGCATTAAATATTTAAATGAAGCCCATACTTAGTCTCCATCTTCTCCCTTATTCTGTAATTTTGATAGAATTGTGAAACAGAAATATAGAAACTCATTTATCATAAAAAGGAAGTTTCTGGAAATTTTTTAGGGAAATTACAATGTACTAATGCAATCTAGGATAACATTTTTTTTTCCTAGAAGCCTGTAACAACATGTTTTTTTTATAATTGATATTTATATAAATTGTAGTTGAATAATCTAAGAATATAAATGTAGTTAGAGGCAATCTAACAAATTTTGAGGGCTAAAATTCTGCATCCAACTTGATAAAATGCATAGGAATAGGGATAGGAAAGCCAAGCAGGAGACGGTAAAAATATCAGTTACAGAATGGACATCAAATTAGTCATTAACAAACGCAGAGTTCTTTCACAGAGGCCAGTGGCTTGATGACATTAGACTGTCTGTGTCTTCATATGGAATTCACATGGGTAGCATAAACCTTAAGAAGCGTACATTCTATCACACAAACTTGACTTTCTTCAATCAAGTGAGAAACAGATTGACCCCAGTTGCTGGTTTCTGACATGCACACAATGAACCTGTGTTTAGTTAATAGAGCCGTCATCTTCCTGGACTGAGGCAGTGTATTGAAGTATCAGGAAATTTCTGTAAGCAGAACATCAGACCTCTTTATCTCTTTAATGGCCTTCTCGGTTTTGGTTTTTGGTTTTTGGTTTTTTTGGTTTTTGTTTTTTTCCTTTTCTTACCACTTTGTTCTGGTTTTGCTGAACTATTTTACTTTCCACTCTTTCCTCACAGGAGAAAGAAAGAGTTGAAGAACACCTGAGAAAGAGCCTTTGTCCAATTAGTTGTTGGAACCTCCTTATTTGAACAAACAAAAAACAAAAATACAGACAATATATTTCTGTTGAGGAGTGTTTTTTTTTTATACTTATGCATGAATTTATTTTGATTTGATTTTTTCTTTCTTTCTTTCTTCCTTTTTTTTTTTTTTTTTTTTGGTTTTCCGAGACAGGGTTTCTCTATGTAGCTTTGTGCCTTTTCTGGAACTCACTTGGTAGACCAGGCTGGCCTTGAACTCATGGAGATCTGCCTGGCTCTGCCTCCCAAGTGCTGGGATTAAAGGCGTGTGCCACCAACGCCCGGCTATTTCATTTTTTATTGGCCAACATAAAAAATTTTAATTTTCCCACTTTTTAATTAATTATATTTTTCATTTATTTTACATCCTGACCCCAGCTTCCCCTCCCTCATCTCCTTACTCCCCGCCAGTCATCTCCCCTCTGTCCTCACTCCCATTCACTTCTCCTCTGTCTCAGTTCAGAAAGGGGCAGGTTTTCCCATGGGCATCAACAAAGCTTGACACATCAAGTTGAGGTAGCACCAAGCTCCTCCGCCTGTATCAAAGCTGGATGAGGTAATCCAGCATGAGAAATAGGTAACCAAAAGCCAGCTCAAGTGCCAGGGACAGGCCCCTGATTCCGCTTCTAGGAGCCCTACAAACAGACCAAGCTACAAAACTGTCACACATATGCAGAGGCCCTAACCTGGTCCCATGTAGGCTAACTGGGCTCCTGGAAGCCCAGGTTAGCTGTCTCTGTGGGTTCCCCTGTCATGACTCCCCTGGCTCTTACCATCCTTCTCCCTTTCTTCAGCAAGACTCTCAGAGGTCAGCCCAGTGTTTGGCTCTGGATCTTTGTATCTGCTTCCACTGGTTACTGGATAGAGTATCTCTGATAACAACTAGTCTGTTGAGGAGTTTTAAAAGAACACAGAAGGGCTGGAGACATTATTTAGCAGTTAAGAGCACTTGTTCTTACAGAGGGTTAAGTTCCAAATGAAGTCTTACAATCAACTGCAACTCCAATTCCAGGGGATTCAATAAACTTTTCTGGCCTCCGATGGTACCTCCTATATCTGCCACACATAGAGTCAGACAGATCAATAAAAATAAATATACAATGATAGATTATAGACAATTTATAGTTTTCTCTAATGATTTATGACTTAATATGACATATCACAAAACTTATGCCTAAAAACAGAAAATTAAACATTTTATATTTACAAGTTCTAAAAATAACTTTTACTGGGATTGTTACAAATATGTCTCAGTTCTCTTGAAAAACACCTCCAAACACTCTTTATTTATTTATTTATTTATTTATTTATTTATTTATTTATTTTTTTGTCTTCCAGTAGAATATAAAAGAGGTTGTAAGGCTATACTCAGATAAATGAAAACAGTAAAATAGAATATTCTTAAAAAGTTGTGGTCTGTGCCATATTAAATCCAGAGTGAATCAAAAATGAGTTTGAATCACCAGGCAGGGTGGTGTGTGTCTTTAATCTCAGCCCTCGGGCGCCAGAGATGGGCAGATCTCAGTGCGTTCAAGGCCAGCCTTGTGTAGAGAGTGAGTTCCAGGACTGGCTCCATAGCTATTGAGAAAACTTATCTTTGAAGAAGAAGAAGAAGAAGAAGAAGAAGAAGAAGAAGAAGAAGAAGAAGAAGAAGAAGAAGAAGAAAAAGAAAGAAAGAAAGAAAGAAGAAATAAATAAATAAATAAATAAATAAATAAATAAATAAATGAGTTTGTAGTAGAAGTTCTCTTGTGTCCCAACCTGCTTGTGATCAAATCTCTCTTACTCTCCCGTCCCACAACCACTCAGATCCATTACATTATTTATGAACGGTATGGCCATTAGCTCAAGCTTATTACTGACTAGATCTTACACTTAAATAAACCCATAATTCTTATTTATGTTGAGCCACGTGGCTTGGTACCTTTTCCCAGTTCTGCCTTCACATCTTGCTTCTCATGGCAGCAGCTAGTAGCAGTGTCCAATGACTCAGCCTTCCACTTCTCAGAATTCTACTTTCTCTTTGTCCCACCTATACTTCCTGCCTGCCTAGTTATTTATTAATCAATCAGAACAATGCATTCACAACATACAGATATCCACAGCATGAGTTTGAGTTTGAAAGGATTCCAAGGTTAAAATTTTCCTGGGAGTTAAGGATAGAAATGGTTACTTTAGAGATATACCATAAGCACAGTTTTAGTACACTAGCAGTAAATGAGTTTTCTGTGCTATCTTGTGCAATTCAGAATTTAAATCTCAAGGGGAGAATTAAATGGGAGAATAATAATGTATCAGTGAGTTTAGAACTGAGGATAATAGAAGGAGAGGGTATTGGTGAGGAAGGAATAGGGACAAGGTGACCAGTCAGGTGATTGCTGTTTTAACCTAGTTTATAAATGATAAAAAAAGAAAAGTTAAAAATATTAAAATTGAATGAGAACATTTTCATAAAATCATACTGAGTGAATCTTGTCAATAGATGTGAAAAAGGTGAACATATTGGAAGAAAGATGGCCTTATATTTTCTTTCTAAGACAGCTACACCTTGGTGGGGGATAGATCAAGAATGGATGGTAGATTAGAGAGTAAAAAGCTTGTGACTATCAGGGTCCTGTTGAATTTCTTACTAGATTTACATACACATTCCTGGCATTCCCCAGGAGTGTTCTCTGCTGCAGTACCTTTCTATTTCCAGTTAAATGATTCCTTCTCTGCATCTTCTCTGGTTCATTCATCACTGCTTGATGTGTAAAAGGAAGAAGACAAGAGGGAACACATGGTACCGAATTTGATTCAACAGATGAAAGAAATTGCAGAACCGCTGCAATACATTTTCTGCTTTCAAAGCCCTGTTAAAGTGATTAAGTACATAGACATGTGCTCTCATACGCATCCCACCCTTGAAGCCCATCATCTTCCACAATTTGTGCACTTAAATTATCGCCACACTTTTTTAAAGAATGTTTATTATGCTTTTGCCAGGGTCATGCTACACTAATGTGGTGATTCTTAGCATTGTAGAAACTTTTGGGTAAGAAAGAGCATGGTGGAGCATTATATGTGATTTCAACCCATTTCCATTTTACACTTAACTGTTTGTTTGTTTCTTTGTTTTTGTTTTTGTTTGGCAAAGCATTATATGCCTGCAGACATTTTATTTTATTCAGTTCATTTCACATTTGCTATATTTAGAAAATGTATATGTGTAGACACCCTTGAAAATAATTTAGCTAGGGAATAAAAAAAAATGGATAACAAGGATAAAATTATTTGAAGTTTGAGTTTTCAAAACAGTTTAAAATGATTAAAATCACTTGCATCCTAAAAGCTATTGCCATGATTGTTAGCTAGTTTTTGTCAACAAAATGCAAATTATTGTATGAGAAGAGGGATCTTCGGTTGAGGAATTGCCAATAGGAGTGTCTGTGGTGCTTTTTCTAGTGATTGATGTGAGGAAGCCCAGCCCACTATTAGTGATACCACTGCCTGAGCAGGTAGTCCTTTCTGTGTGATAGCCGAGCAAGGCAGAGGAAGCAAACATGTAAAGCATTGTTCCCCCATGGCCTTCGCCTCCATTTCTACCTTAAGTTCTTTTCTGAATTTGCTGGATGATGGATTCTACCCTGTTAGATATAAATTGTAAGCAAGGACACAGTGCAATGACCAGAAGCATGGATTCATAGGTGGGAGAAGCTTCTTGTAGATATGAGAGAAAGAATAGTCAGAAGCATCCGCAAGAATCTCGAGCAAACATGGCTACTTTGGGGATGGGAAGGCAGAGAGGGGAGCAGACTGGCCAAGGCTATTGGTGAAATTATTAAAGCCACTCCATGTAGTTAAAAGAGGGTTTATTTTGTGGGGTAACTTACAAATGAAGGGATAGGTTGCAGGGTCTGGCAAAGGTATGACGCAGTCTGGCGGTGTTCTCTGGTACCTCCTGCGTACAGCGTCCCAGAACCAAGAGAGAGCGACCTCCTCTCGATCCTTGGTCTTCCGCTTCCTCCTCCGCCCGGCTTTGTGGGCGTGACCATTACTGAAGCCTCAATGGGGGTTGGAACTTCCAGGCCAATGCTGGGATGGCTACCCACCATACAAGGCCAGGGTTATGTCTCAGAAGCAGGGAGAAGAGCCAGGGGAGGAAAACCACACAGAGAACAAGCAGCTGTGGGTTGGGGTGGGAAAGGAATCTGGGAGCTTGCTTAGCAGTGAGGGAGGTAAGATTGGCCATGTGCTTTAATGTGCTGATATACACCAAAGGTAAGTGTCAATAAAAAGTCCTATATCCCCTTGCAATAGGTAAGGGAAGATGATATAAGTGACTCCTTCTGGCCTGCAGAAACTCATTTTACAGGTTTCTGAGGAATGCTGGCTGTAGGTATTTATGTACAAACCACCCCAGCCATCTTTCAGGATTTAGCCTGAGTTGAGGGGATCGAGACCTAACAATAACAACCCCTTTTCTCCCCAAGCTGCATTTGGCCATTGCATTAAAATGCACAGGAACAAGAAAGCAATCTAGAAATAGTGTTATTCAGAAACGAGAAGAAGAAAAACTTTCAAAAATACTGAAATCTAATATAATTCAAACACAACACTGTAAATGATATTAGTAAACAAATAACCAAAGAAATTGAATGACAATGTGTTAATTCCAAAGATGGGAAGAGAAAGAATCTTGACCCAAATCATCATGGTCAAATTAATTAAAGCAAGCAATTAATTAAAGCAAGCTTTTTATTTATGTACATGGGCTACCTCCCCTTAAAGTAGGGTTCAAGAAGTCAACATTGGATATGAGGAGGATAAGGTAGTTTCCAAATGTGGAATTTGACAGGCAAAACATCCAGGATTACAGGAATAGAACATAAACATAACAAGTTAGTCTTTCACAGGCTCCTGAAACAAAGACATGGTTGCAAGGTGGGCATAACAAGGGAGTTATAACAGCAGGTAGTCATAACAAAGTGGTCATAGGTAGTCATATAACCTTTTGAATCAAAGGTAGGGTTGCAAGATGGTTATAAACAACTTTTGAAACAAAGACATATTGCTTTTCCTGGAAGAGAAAAGTTCCATTCCTTAACTACAGAACCATTTGTTCTATAGTTCTGGTTCTGTAGTTAACGTTACCATTTGTAGTTAAGGTTGCAAGTTGAGTATACCCAAGCCTTGAGAAATCCTTGATAAAGTGAAAAAGGAATAGATATAGAAAAGAAATTACTCTGGGGGTCTTACTAGTTTATAAAGTGTATGGATGCTAACTTAAAACCAGGGACAGATGAATTTGTACTCTGTTATAGTAGAATTCGTGAACACACCTGAAAAAAATCCCAGAAAACTTCATATACTTGACCTGCTGGGCTGAATGATCATAGAAACTTCAGTTATTTTTTATAGTATTCATGAGTTTTATCATGATACATAAAAGTTAAGTGAACCTTAGCATGCTAATTGATGTGTATAATTATAATATACCAATTAAATAGGGAAGATAATTCTTTACAGAGAAAATGCTCATCAAATTTCAGCATAGGATTAAATATGTAAGAAAACAAAATGCCCCAGATTTCCATACTAAGTGGCATAACAAATATAATGTAGGTCAAATCCAAGTATTGTGTTAGGAAATTAGTTAGCAACTGGCTCTCTGGGAGAAGAAAGGTTCTACTTTATATTAGATTATTTATTTCTGTAGCTAAAGATCCACCAAATCTGACTGATTATAAGCTAACAATGTGACCTTGCTGTTGATGGGGTTGAGAAGCTGTACATGCAGGAAATATTTTAAGTGTCTCAGGTGCCAGATTCCCAGTACCACAATCAGATTTTATGACTCAGATAAAAGTCAATGAATTTAGAGTCAGATTAATTACTAGAATGAGATTTCTGTGGATTTTGGTGATGCACTCTGGCTTATTTATGTCATATATGTGGGTCTTCATTTCCTTATTTCTAGGATGGATTATTATAAAATATATGTGTGGTAGTATGAATGTAATTCACCCTCATAAGTTCTTAGGAAGTGGCAAGAATTCTTCCTATTGCTGTGAAGAGATATCATGACTGTGGCAACTCTTTTTTTTTTTTTTTTTTAAGAAATTTTCTGTTCATTTTACATACCAACCACAGATTCTCCTGTCCTTCCCCGCAACTCACCACCCATTCCCACCTCCTCCAAGGCAAGGACTCCCATGAGGAGTCAGCAGAACCTGGTAACATTCAGTTGAGGCAGTTCCAAGTCCTTTTTCCTGAACCAAGGCTGTGTAAGGTGTTCCACCATAAGTACTGGGCTCCAAAAAGCCTTCTCATGCACCAGGGACAGATCCGGATCCCACTGCTAGGGGCCCCTTAAATAGGTCAAACTATACTACTGTCTCGCCTATGCAGATGGCCTAGTCCCATGCAGCCTCCACAGCTGTTGATTTAAATTTCATGAGTTCCCACTAGTTTGGTTTGGTTGTCTCTATAGGTTTCCCCATCATGATCTTGATGTTCCTTACAAATAGATTCCTTCTTCTCTCTCTTCAACTGGACTTCTAGAGCTCGGCCTGCCTGGTGTTTGGCTGTGGATCTCTGCATCTGCTTCCATCAGTTACTAGAGAAAGGCTCTATGATGACAGTTAGGGTATTCACCAATCTGATTACCGGAGTAATGAAATTTGCAGGCAATAGAAAAAATCACTCTGAGTGAGGCAACCCAGACTCAGAAGGACAAATATGGTGTATGTACGCACTCATAAGCGGATATTAGATGTAAATAAAAGGATAACCAGATTCCAACCCACAGATCCAGAGACGCTAGCTAATAAGGAGAACTCTAAGAGAGATGCATGGATTGCCCTGGGAATGGGAAATAGATGAGATCTTCATGAGTAAACTGGGGGTCAGGGGGCAATGGAGGGTGGGGGGTAGGAGATGAGAACATAAGGGAATGAGGTGGTCAAACTGGAACAGGGACAGAGTGGGTGCGCAAGGAAAGAGATACCATGATAGAGGGAGACGTCAAGGGAAGAGGCAGAAACAGGATGCTAAGTAAGTTCCCAAAATACATAAGGATGACCCTACCTTGAACTACTGGTAACTCTTACAAAGGAAAACAATTAATTGTGGTGGCCTACAGTTTAGAGGTCTAGTTCATTATCATCATGGTAGGCTGACATGGTCCCCTAGAAGGATCTAAGAATTACACATCGTGATCTGAAGGCCACTGGAAGTTGACTGAACTAGGTCTAGTTTGAGCATGGAAGAACTCAAAGCCTGCCCTCACAGTGACACACTCCCTCCAACAAAGTCATCCCTACTTCAGTAAGGCCACAACTCCTGATCATGCCACTTCCTATGAGCAGATGGGAGCCAATTATATTCAAACTATAGCAATATGTAAGGTAATGCATGCCATATTAGTAAACAGTAACTTACTCTTTTAAATTTACTTCCATTAATCTTATAATTCTAAAACCTGTATTGGTTCTATTGTCAGGTATGTGAAAATAAATAGACATAATGAGAATTTATTAGTTATTAGTATTTTTTAAAATTATGTGTACATGTCCTTTGAGGGAAATGTACAGCTGGAAGTAAACATGACAAAAAACAGGTAGTAATGTCCCCTGGGGCTTTAGTTAAAAGCAATTTTTAAATGCTGCATATATGGGTACTAGAAACTGAATTCAGGTCCACTGTAAGAGTTCTACATGTTTTTAACATGCAACATCCAACCCTGTTTAGTTGAATTTTAGAACTGGGGACTCTCTAGGGTTAGATATTTTAGATGCTGCAAGGTGAATTTTCTCCAGGGCACATGGATAATTTCATTGATACCACAACTGAGGTGATTCATTTTAAACACATTGTTTTAATGCAACCTTGTATTAAATGTCTCACAGAAAATGATAGTTAAATCTAATTATAGTATCTGTCTTATTTATGGTTTCTATTGCTGTGGTAAAGCACTGTGACTAAAAGCAACTTGGAGAAGAAAGGGGTTTATCTTATAGTTTATAAGTTCATCTCTAAGGGAAGCAAGGAAGCAACCCAGGTCAACAACTTGAAGGCAGAGACTGGAGCCGAGGCCATGAAGGAACACTGCTTACTGGTTTATTCCTCAAGGTTTACTCATGAGACTCTCTTCAAAAACCCAAGGCCACCAGGCCAGTAGCAGTAATACTCAGGATGGTCTGAGCCCTTCCACATCAGTCATGAATTTGAAAAATGCCCCACAGACTTACTTACAGGCTAATTTGGTAGGTGCAGTTTCTCAATTGAGATTCTGTCTTCTCAAATGACTCTAGATTGTGTCAAATTGACTGAAAAGTAGTCAGCACAATCTCCAATGAAGGGATAAAGGCAGGTTTAATATAGGTAAGAAGTACCTTACTACAAAATCACTGGGATCTGGAAAATAATGGAAAAAATAACAATTAAGAAAATAGGTCCAGTACAAGGCCATAAAATCTTTCAAGCAACATGCTCAGAGTACACCAATCTATAACTGTGTATATTTTCAGGAAAGATAGTCAGAGGTTTTCAGGAAAACTGTGGGTTTCCTTTGATGAATACTGATTGATTTTAAAAAAATATTTATCTAAAATAACATTTTAAAAAGAAACCGGAGGTTTTCTGAGTACAAAAGTATCCATTGCTTAGTGACATTAATAATTTATTCTTTGGTTTTGTCAGTTCTTTAGATATTAAGACTTAGAAATGAAAATGTTTGTCTTAGTTCTTATAGATCTAAGATAAGCTTGTAGCGAAACAAAATAGACAAAGGTAGTGGAAACAGTGACAGAGAATTCCATTTTATGACTGTTAGTGTAGAGATGCAACCCTTGTCCATAGCTAAGGTGCTAGTGAGGACATCAGCCTATTGATAATTGATTTGCGATATTAATGTATGAATGTTCACAGCTGACCATTCATGTGTTTTAACACATCTTGTTTGCAAGAATACACCAGTTAATTAGCACAAGGTCAACATGATCTCAACACAAATATTCTCCCCTAAAAGTAAATAAATGAGTGAAGTTGAGCCTAATAAATAAATATATATACATCTCTAATATGGGAGGAAGATAAAAGAGATGTTGGGATTTGGATTTGAACTTCTCCCTCCAAGTTCTGTGGTCTATTCAACATGTGAACCTTGACACATATGTTTATTTTAATTTGCTTTCTAGCCCTCATGAAATGCTTCTTGGTCTACATAGTCTCATCATCTGCTCTTGATGCTGTGAGCCAAAACCATTCCCTATCCCTAAGCTGTTAGAATAAGGTATTTATCACTGCAACAGGAAATTGACAGGTCCTCAAGTAAAAACTGTTGCTGGTGGACCTCCTCTCTGCTTTCCTCTCCTGTTCTCTCTCTCTCTCTCTCTGAAACCTGAGTAAGGGGTGTGTGTGCATGTGTGTGTTAGAGTGTGTGTGTGTGTGTGTGTGTGTGTGTGTGTGTGTGTACTTATATAGGATATATGTATATATTCTGACAGAGGAGTACTGTTCAAACCCCCCAATTTCAGCTGTTTCTGCTGGCTAAGCAATCCAGAGGCAATTTTGATTTACATTCTTATCATGGAATTTTTTAACCTGATAATTCTAATATGTACTTTACTAGTCCCCCTAAGGATTTTTGCAACTTCCTCAAGGGTTTTACATTTTTATTCAAACTTAACTTTACATTGCCGGCCATTTCTCATGAATTTTTGAAACTTTCTTCTTCCTATCTGTGTGTTATTAAGGGAAAAACAAGAGTGTAAAGACCATCTCCCTTAAAGCATAAATT
Source organism: Onychomys torridus (assembly GCF_903995425.1). Classification (NCBI taxonomy): domain Eukaryota; kingdom Metazoa; phylum Chordata; class Mammalia; order Rodentia; family Cricetidae; genus Onychomys; species Onychomys torridus. The sequence continues at coordinate 45,185,998 of NC_050454.1, read as the reverse complement.
ATCAGTTATAGATACTATGGTGTTATATTTTCCCTAAGAAGCTAATTGTTCTAGCTTTTTCAATTGAAGTGTTTAGTATGCCAAAAATTACATTAAGTCCTCTATAAGATTTTAAAAAATAAAGAATGATTTTTGCAAGTCTGAAATAAAATCATTATAGCTAAAATTCTCAAACAGTATGGCCAGGACATTTTGATATAAAAATAATTTGAAGGAATATCAGTTTGAATCATTAATGGTTTTGTGGCTATATTATATAATGTGCATATATCTCATGTTTAACTGTATTTCATATGCTTTATCAACAGGCTTATAAATTCAGGTTTTCTCATACCCAGGATTTAAAAATGTTTTCTAACAGCATTCATCTCTGAATTTCACATGTGAGAATTAACAAGGGTTTATGCTTGAATGTATTTTCAGAAGCTTTCATTTAGAAATTTTGATTGAAATCTAAGTGGTCTTCTTAAATTACATTTTTACTTTTAATCTGTACTGTAAGTGATTCAATACTACAGCTTAGGAAATAATGAAATTCATAAATAGAAATATCTACCAAATAAACTATTTTTTCTACAAATAACTGAATAGACAAAGTAGTTGGTAAGAATAACCCTTTGCAGATATTAAAATACTTTTATTCTAAGTTGCCTTGTAAATTAGTAATAGGGTATACTAGAAGATCTCTTAATAAATTTAACTATATTTTATTAACATTGCAAATAATTAACACTAGTTCAAAAGAGCCTTTTAAATCCATTTTTTGACTATAAACCATCCACTTTAAATGAAGTTTTGGTCAAATAGATTGATTTTAATGTTATGGTTTATAAACAATAGATTAAAGACTGATTTAAAATTAGATTAAAACTTATATGGGACAATTTGTGTTGTCAACATCAAACATATTCTCTCTTAGGGATTAAGCAACAAGAATATTTAATTATTGCAAATTTGTGTGGGAGTAGTGTATAATATATTATTTATTGTGACATTTCATGCTAGATTAAGCACCATCACAGTAATGCCAATGCCATTCATAATGTAAAAAGTAAGACTTCCTAGAGGACAGTCATCAGAATCTTGTTTTCAATCACAAAATGTCTGTGCTAAAAATTTAACTTGCCCTATTATTTTGCTTTAAAATGGCCAAACCATAACCTACACCATCTTTTATTTTATAATATGAATGCTATTTTAAGATCAGATATCTAAGATTAATTTTTACATGAATACTCCTAGAAAATCTGACTTCCAGAGCTTTTGCCCTAGCATTGTACAGAAATGGCTACATTCTGTAGGTCTACATTCTTTAATAGCTTGGAACACAGAGCCTTGACACAAAAGCAATGTGGGATTTCCTTATCAAGCTCCTGTTTAGGAGTCATATCTTTTTATCTCACTCTTGTTCACGTTCATTCTATATTTTCTAACTTACTGCTTTTCTAGCTCCTGAAACATAAAAATACTTCAAAAATAAGGTACGGCAAAATACCAGCATTTTATTTATGTTTGTACTTTTAATCTAGTCTATTTTAAAAGGATGATATGAAACCCTATCAGAAAAGTCATACAACCTACTCATATCTGGACAGGGTAGTATGACATAAAATGCTGAAGATTCTAATCATGCCTTTCAGATTAGCTGACTTTATTTTTCTATCTTTACTCTTACTATTCTCTAGTTGGTTGCTGCTAGGTGCTAATCACACAGGGGGAAGTACAGACCTGTTCATTCTCTCAAGACTCTTTAAGCATCTAAAGACATACATAATAAATGATGCCATAGTCATAAAACATGGTCTGTATTTTTTTCAGCCTAGAAAAATGCTTTTAAATTCATATGCCTTTAATATACACTTTCAAATACCTTAATACTTAGAAAATCATAGCTATTATTTTTAAAACTACTAGCAGTACATTAGTAATGATATTATTATACTAAGTTGTCTTTTAAGCTTTATAGTCCACACTGATTAATCAATGAATCTCTAACTTTGATGCTCTTTCCAATTAACAGTTCATTAACATCTAGATCTCTTACATTCTTATTCTATAGGTTGTCATGCTAATGTTTGTGAAGTTGCATTTAAGATAAACCTATAGTGGATGTGTCTGTGTTTTTTCCTAAAGAATACAGATTGCTAAACTCAATACTAAGTCAAATACTTGATATCAAATTTTTGTCCAAGTGTCAGTAGATAAAGTACTTCCACAGTAGGAAGAATAATAGTGAGGCTCAAGTCCAGTTTGGGTCAAATCTTCTTCCTTGGATCTTTGTAGAGAAAACCAGCACAGTGAAGAAAAATGTTTTATAATTCAACCTACCTGCTGGCACTCTACTTACCTTGAATTTTTTCTTTTTCTTTCTTTTTCTTTTTCTTTTTTTTCTTTTTTTTTTTTTTTTTGAGACAGGGATTCTTTGTGTAGCTTTGCACCTTTCCTGGATCTTGCTCTGTAGACCAGGCTGGCCTCGAACTCACAAAGACCCGCCTGGCTCTTTGAATTTCTTTTGGTTTATGGATGCACATATTTATCTTTGGTTATCGTCTTTAAAATGAGTTGAGTTTTCTGAAATAGGATAAATATCCTAATCATTAATCTCTAAAGTATATTTTACAATTAGTTTTGCCTTTTATTGTGAAGAAAATGAATGATGGGACATAGATGCCTTATAGTACTTTCCACAGGGAGCATCTGAATAGATGGTGATAAATTTGTGAGGTTCCTACTTGAATATGGCACAGGAGGTGTCTTAGTTAGGATTTCTATTGCTGTGAAGAGACACCAGGACCCAAGCAACACTTATTTTTCTTTTTTACCATTTATAAATGTTATTAAAATTGATTATGGTGGCTTATATTTTCAGTGGCTTATTCCATTATCATCATGGTAGCATATAGGCAGACATGGTGTTAGAACTGAGTCCTAAATCTTGATAGGCAGGCCACAGAAAGTGATTTGTCTCACTATGCATGGCTTGAGCATATATGAAACCTCAAAACCTGCTTCCACAGTGACACACTTCCTCCAAGAAGGCCACACCTCCTAATAGTGCCACTCCCTTTGGAAGGCATTTTCTTTCAAACTAACACAGAAGGGAAGTGAATTTTAGTCTGAATTACTTCACACTGAAACATAAGAGCTCCAAGGCAAAGAGATCAAAAGCATAAGTGACAGCTTATGCTGGAGAGAATGTAGAACAAGGGGAACACTCCTCCATTGCTAACTTATACAGCCATTTTGGAAATCAATATGGCATTTTCTCAGAAAATTGGGAAACCATCTACCTTGAGATCTAGCAATACCATTCTTGGGCATATACCCAAAGGATATTCAATCATACAAGAAAGACACTTATTTAATGCAACAGATTTTTTTTAAATATGTTCCCAATTGGACAATTTGAGGAACAGAATCTTACATAAAATATTAAAACACTGATAGAAAAAGTTAGGTAAAGGAAGACATTCATGTTTCTTTGAACCATACTACTTAGTAGTTAAATATGATTAGAGGAAATCTCATATTAGCTTACCAACATTATGACAATAGATGAAGCATCCACTTTTCTTACATGTATACCATCTCATATGACCTTGCACATGGGTTTTAGTATTTAAAGTTGAGTTGAAAATTTAAAGGTAGTTTTGTGAACTGCACTTCTCTATTAACATAACATACTTCATATAACAATCATAATGAATGGTTTTATGGTTATTTGAGGAATGGAAAACTCAAACTTAATAGCTAAGCCACCCCAAAGAAGAAGGTAGATACCTACTGAAATTTTAGATGTACTAGTTAAAGGCACTGCAGAATTGAGTGGACGTCACATGTTTGAAAGAGACTTTGAGGAAAGGAATATGCACATGGGAGAATTTGAACTTGTAGGGCAGACAAAGACATTGGAATTTCGTGGGTTTACTTGAGATTAATCTACTCTCAGGTCACCCTTTGTAATTAAAGTCATAGTTTTGGTTTTTTTTCTTGCTTTTGTTACCTTCTTGAGAAATGTTCTGATCAAATTATACTCTGCTGCTGTTTAAACATTCTATAGAATGCTTTAGCTTACACAATAGGGACACTGAATATCCTGGTTTTGCCACTGGTCATGCTAATTCACATTTCTGGGACTTTGAGGGTTTAACCATGGTTAATATATATATATTTGAGAATCACAGTCCCTTCTGAAAATCACTTAGCTTACCTGGGCGGTGGTGACATACGCTTTTAATCCCAGCACTCAGGAGGCAGAAACAGGTGGATTTCTGTGAGTCAGAGGCCAGTCTGGGCTACACAGTGAGTTCCAAAACGGGCTCCAAAGCTACACAGAGAAACCCTGTCTCAAAAAACAAAAACAAACTAAACAAAACAAAACAAAACAAAAACCAAAAACAAACAAACAAACAAAAATCACTCAGCCTTGATGACAACAAGGCCAGTGAAAACCCTGATGGCTTGTTGGAATTTACGTGTACATTTCCATTATTTTCTGAGTTTTCCTCAGCACAGTTAGTGCAGAAATAAAGTAATGCACGTTAAAAAAAAAAATGGAGCATTGACTCTTAAAAGATGCTCATCATTTATTGCTTGTTGACTTGGTATATTTCTTTACATGAGTGCTTCTATTTTTAAGAGTGTAGGCAATATTTAGGAGCTAATTTAAATTATGGTTGTCATCTCTTCATATTAATTATTTAACATGTAGAAATTAATTCATGCAGAATAATCATGTTTTCAAAGCTCAAGCAGGATGCAAATCATTTATTCTCTTGCATTCTGTCTCAGGTTGAATATTGATTACTAAAAGTTATTCATTTGTACTAAGTTTGCCATATGTCCTAGAAATGTACATGCAAACTAATTACCTATTACTGATGGTCTTGCAGCTTTTATTTGTCCTGTGTCATTCAGTGAATTTGAAATTCGGGGCACTGAGCATTGTTAATAATACGGTGTTTTGCTTCATTTACTGTTCTTTTTCGGGTATTGCTTACAAGTGAATAATTACTTCATGTAGACTTTTGTATAGGTTAAGTTGAGCTGAACAGATTACAATGCAATAAAAGAAAGCATGACAATCAAATGAATACACACAGCATGTGATTCCTTTCTTTTTAACCAGTATGAGGGCAGTAAGTATTGAAACAAAGACTCAGTTAATCTGTTTTCTGACTTTTCTGTTGGTATCATTTTACATAAAAAAGAAAGCAGGAGCAAACAAACAAACAAAAAATTCTAGTAAGTTTGCTTATCACTTAATGGTGACAGAAAAAGTTTTACCTCATATTTTTCACCTAAGAGGCTAAAATTATAAGAATATGTAAGATTTTTGTGCAAGTATATACACATATAAATACACATTGAATGTTACATATTACTTCTACATTTAAACTAAGAAGGTTGTTTGATTGCTTATGCAATATAAACAAGCATATTTAAACTCTTAAATTATAGATGAATTTATATATAAATGAATATGTGTCTTACATTATTTGTACAATTTATTTTGTTTTAAATTTTCTTAAAATATTTAAGAATAATCAAAATCATTCCTATAATCTAATACTAGAAGCAGCTTAATCATTCACCTTTTAAATGAGACCCTAATATTTTCATATATATATATATATATATATATATATATATATATATATATATATAAATTGCAAAAGCATATGGATAGTTTATTAATTTTGACTCAGGCTCCATTCTAAATTGGTGTGAAGCAAGGGGGGATAATATACAGATACAAATCTTTAATAAAAAAAAATCTGAATTCTAGCTGGGTGTGATGGGGCAGACCTTTAATCCCAGTACTTGTAAGCAGAGGCAGTGGATCTCTATGAGTTTGAACTAGCCTGAGGTACATAGTAAGTTTCAGGAAAACCAGATCTACATAGTGAGATCCTGAATCAAAACTAACAAAAACAAAACACTCAAAACAAAACTCCAGCAACAAATATCTGAAACCTAAAATGTTTTATAATCTGTGATTTTTGTAATCTGGCACCAAAAGTAGAAAACTATACACAGGATCTGCTGAGATGAGTAACACTCAACACATATGTACACCGAATATACGTATACATTTCTGTGACTCTATGTGGATTATATGAGACTATAAATAAGTTTTATGCAAAATGTAAATGAATACAATGTCTGGACGTGCATCCCACCTCCGAGCAATCATTGTGTTATATGAATTCAAATATTCCAAAATCTGATAACAGTTGTAAAGTCCTAAACACTTCTCATCCCAAGGCTTTTGGATAAGGGATACTCAAGCTAAACTTGCATGGGATTGCTTAGAATAAGCTAAATTTACTGGAGATGCTCTGGAAGGACCCATCTCCTCCTTACCCTCATCATGTCACCTTAGACCATGAAGACCTCAGAAAGGAAATGGGATTGAGATAATGACTGTGGGTGTTCCCCACAATTAGTTACTTAGTTTCATACTCTGTTTTTGCATTTTTTGTTAGTTTGTTCATTTCTCTCTAGACTAGATGTGGTCCCTGTGTTTGCCTGTGGTTTGAGATTAACACAGCCCTATTGACAGTTCAAAAAATACTCAACTCTCATTGCTTCAGTATTGACTTCATTTGTGAAGTGTAGGCTTCTCCCAGAGATTTTTTTTAAACACTCCCATAATTTCCTGTATAAAGATGGCCCACTTATAGTATAGTAAGTATACTTAATGGCTTCTGTATCCATGAGCTTGTAATTGTCATACCCTCCAGTACTCTTTCTTCCCAACTTCCAACTTTAATTGTTGCCCCAACCTGATGTGCATAGGACACATTTTACAGTTCAGGAGAGAATGAGTTTTTGTAGACATAAAGGATCTAGGAAGAGGTCAAGAAAGTGGGTGGAGTGAGGATTACAAGGCAAACGGAGGGAAAGCAAGAGAACACACAAGGGACATGCCAGAGGTATAAGGGTATTAGGACAAGGTGGTGGGCAAAGCAAAATAAGTATAAAAATGCTATGAGCAAACTAGCTATTTAAACTTAATTCAACACATCAAAATCTACACATGGTGAAACTCACACGCATCATGCAAAGATATATAAACACCATGCACATAAATGCAGAAGTAAATAAAACAACAAAGGAAACTGATTTTTTTAAATTTTGATATAGAGAATGCAGTCAGCAAGTCAGAATATTACAGTAGAATATTTCAAGCAATATGTTTTTATTAAATTACTTGAGAAATTATTAAATTAGTCTCAGAATCTTAAAATATTACTCATGAAAACCTGAAAGTAGCATCTGTAATACTACTGATTTGAGTTTGGAAGAATATTTATTTTGTATTATATTTCAACCTACAAAATGTCTACATACATTAGATTCTAAGAACAAAGATTAAAAGTTTTAAAGATTACTTATACAATTTTATTTATTTATGTATGTATTTATTTATGTATTTATATATTTATTTATTTATTTATTTATTTATGTTTTTTGAGCCAGGGTTTCCCTCTGTAGCTCTGCACCTTTCCTGGAACTCACTTGGTAGCCCACACTGGCCTTGAACTCACAGAGATCCACCTGACTCTGCCTCCCAAATGCTGGGATTAAAGGCATGCACCACCACCGCCAGCTACTTATACAATTTTAAATCCAAATATTGAATCACTCTTTCTAATACCATAAGAAATGAATAAAATATTACCTTCTTGTTTGTTTTTTTGTTAGTTTTTCAAGACAGAGTTTTTATGTGGTCTTGGGCCTTGGCTGTCTTGGAACTCACTCTGAAGACCACAGTGGCCTCAAACTCACAGAGATCCTTCTGCCTCTACCTCCCTCCCCAAGTTCTGGAATCAAAGCTGTTCACCACCACTGCCTGGATTAATACTATCATTTAAGACTATCATTTAAAAAGAACCTGATGTGTGTTCCTTAGTGTGAGGTTTCACATACATAAAGAACTTGGGTATAGAAGTGAACTATTATTCAGTTGTGTAAAGACCAAATGTTACATAAAAATCAATCTCAATATTGTTTGAAATGATAATCTGTCAATGAGTTACTAATCAAATCAAATTTGACAACAGAAAAGGGCAGCAAATGCTTAGTGACTTGGACACATTCTGTTTTAATCCTTAGTGTGGTGATATTGGCGGTTCTTAAATTACATTTTCATTTTCTGTTTTGAAAATAGATGGTAAGAGTGTTTGGCTAGAGAGGAGGTATGTGTATGTGTGGAAGGAGATGAGGTCAGTGTGGGAAAGCTAGCAGGGCTGGAGAGCACTGTCTTAAATAAGAGCAAAGTGTAATGAAGAGAAGCGTCAAATCAATGAGTGTTATAGAGCACAGGACTGAATATACACGAAGCCCAGTGATATTATTTTTCAGACTTGAAACTCCTCATATAAAAATGGCTATAAATGTAATGCAATCTGAATAGTTAACTAACATAGTTCTTTTGAATATTTGCATTAATTTTTCAGGTAAAAGAAATCAAGGCCTGGTTTTAGCCTTAACTGCATACATTATTAAGCTCAATTCTTTCTAACATTGGTCACATTCTTATTCCTTAAATGAAAAGAAAGTAAAACAAAATCATTCTTCTCCTTAGTGTTCTAATTCTGAAGTTCCTTCTTATTTAAGGTAAAGAGTATAAGAACTGCAGGTTTCTCATCTTATAAGAATAAGACACAGTATATGTGAAGATGTAGTGGGGCATCTCATTACAATTCATTATCACAGGGAGAGTTCAGTATATAATTAGCATGTGTGAGGACATTACTGAGAAAGGCTTTCAAATTCTTGCCACATGGTCCTAACATAATGTCTGTCCTTTGTTTGGCTTACCTAGCTACTTGAATGCATTTTAATATCTTTAATACCAAAGAACGGTAGTGTATCCTCTAAAACCCAATCGTGATGAAATGGCTAACTACCATGGAATGTTAAATTGTTGAATACACTCAAATGTATAATCTCTTTTTTAAACTGGGCATGAACACATTTTCTATACCTACTAAAGGAGCTTGGGTTTCCTATTTTGTATACTTATTTTAATTTTTGTGACTTAAATTTTATATGCAACTTATATATTTTAATACGTAATGAAATTTGGACAAAAGATAAATTTCAAATCATACATGTATTTTCAATATATTGTTGTTTATCTATAATAGTGCTGATACCATTTTCAGAAATTTGAGGCAGAGTAAATCACTTATGATTCCATTAGTACGAATTATTTCAACTTAAATGTCTCCAAATGTGCAGTAATATGTATATAATTAAGAAACGATAGCAAAAGGTTACAAACACATTCTACTTACTCCAAACAGTAGTTGGTACATTTCTAATCTGAAACTCAGCTCTTTGCCCCACCTTGTCTATCATGCATGCTTAAACAAATTAATTCTAAGTAGACAATGTGATACAAAGTTCAAAAAAGAAAGACCAGCTACAAATTACTAGACTTAATGATTCTCTCTTGGGGAAAGCAATGCCTAGTGTGCAAAGCCAGAAAAATAAAATGTTTTTATCTTGTTCTTATGCTCAATTTTGAGCTTGCAAAAATTACTAGGCACAGGCACAATGTAACAATGAGATCTTGGTATCAGATTTTCTTTTATGAGTTCAGTGAAGTAAGATTTTCCAGTAAGTTACTACAGAGTAGTGGAAGGCTGGGAAAAGATCCAGAACGACCTAATGAATGGGGACATAAATACAGCTCCCAGAGAGAAGTTTATTATCATGTGAGATTTATGAAAATAAGCTACAGATCATGTTTTCAGTTGTGTTAGACTTCATAACTTTATGCACAAAATTGTTTAAAAATTTTAATGGGCCATGCCATTGAAAATTATAATACCCCCCAGCAGTCTAAATTATTTTTAAACTGAGAGTCATGCATGTATGTATCTATGTGTGTGATCATTAATATATCAAAAATAAGACTCAGCCAACTAAATGTCTGGTCTAAGGACTATTTCAAAACTCTAACTCCTGGTTGGCATATACTGTCTAAAGGAATTGCTTGTTTTAATATGGTTTGATAGGAAGGAAATTAATGGATGAAATACCTCTTGTGTCTGTCTTCCTGTTTTGTTTACTTGAGTTTAGATGTTGATCACTGAAATCTCCAATATAGATTTTATGGAGTATAAAAGGCAGTGTCTGACTAAACAATCCATTAAACATTGCAAATGTCAACATCATAGCTAAGAATTCCTTTGATAAAGATATGCAGTTTAAGAACCTTTCATTTCTGAGCTCACAATGCAGTGTTAAGTGACGAAGGAACAGGTATTGTCTGACTGAAAGCCTTCATTTGGGATTCTGCAGCTGACTTGTCAAATCATCCTTGAAAAGTGCTTCTATCTTTCAGCAGTTTGTTGAAGTTATAACAGCCCATCATGATCTCCAACAAACAATCAATTTCATGCAAAAATATCTGTCTTCATTTTGAATCAGTTTAAACCTCCACGTAAAGGCTATTTAAAGCAACTTTCATCTAGAAGTTGAAATCACTTTTCTTTGATGAATTCTAAATTTAAGGAAGACATCAGTTTTCAGTTCTTAGGGAGGCAATGGGGAAACTTTTGTTTTATGCTTTGTTCTTCTATGTCATCAACAGAATTGGAATATTTGTGATAAGCCTTCAAAATGGAAGGGGATTTGTCCCCATTTTGAGCTGAATCTTGGATAGGTTTAGCACTAGCCATATCCCCAATATATGTGTACCCAATTATACTGTGCTCAGAGAGTAATTCCTAGGTTATCTTATACAAAATGTACCATCATTAATATTATTGTAATTATTTGACCATGAGACACCAAGGTCTTCCCTCTCATGAATTATGAAATTCCTATTTGCCATAGATATGTAGATCATTAATACTTAAATTGAAATAAAAAACAGTAGAATGAACATGGTAAAATAAATACTGAAAAACATGTGCCCATCTATATTTTAGCTATTGTAGTCAAAAAATGATATTATACATAGTTTGATGAAAAATTGAAAAGTTATTCAACGATATTTTTTACTAAAGAAATGAGTATTATAGACAACTGCGTGATTTACTAGACCATCTCCATTATCCCTGAATTCTGCTTTCTTTAGTTCTAAGGAGATTTTCTGTAGCATGAATCTTAAAAGTTTTTATTAATAAAATCAAACCTGAGGCCAGCTATTGGGGGTAAATTCTGGAATATCAGAAAAGCAAAACAAGCCACAGCTTGCTCACCTCAACAGTTCCTCAGCTGGTCCTTTTTCCTCAGACTGGAAGCCTCTCAGTCCTCATCCCAATGGCTCTCAGCTGAACAGCTGCTCGAAAGCCTGAATGCTAAACCAGCCAAATGCCTCTAGTTTCTTTCTACTTTCTGCCATTACTTCCTGGGATTAAAGGCGGGTGTCACTATGCCTGGCTGTTTCCAATGTGGCCTTGAACTCACAGAGATCCAGAGGGATTTCTGCCTCTGGAATGCTAGGATTAAAGGTGTGAGTGGCACCAGTTTCTAGCCTCTGTATCTAGTGGCTATCCTGTTATCTGACCCCCAGGTAAGTTTATTAGGGTGCACAATATTTTGAGGTATACAATACCACCACATTTTTCTCTAATATTGTTTTGCATCTTCAGATTATTTGAGCTATTGATAATATTATGAACAAACATAAAGCTTAATCTAGGCAAGTTTGTTACTTGCTGAGTTGAAAAGAAAGTTCAGGGTCATTAACAGTAGTTAAGTCCTCTGATGAATACTTCAAACTACAACTGGTATAAAGTATTCTATGGGGAGGAATAAAGTCCTAGCTTAATTGCATTTCATGTTAGCAGTAAAATGCCATTTAAGTTTTGAAAGAAATTTACTGGAGAATTCAATAGATGTCTACTTTTGATATGAAGGAAGCCGATTTTTAATGAGTTCCAGTATCTGTGATCAGAAGACAGGGACTATGTCCTGAATGTCATGTTCAGCTTTGCTATCAGATTAGAGAAGTCACATGATCTCTTTAGGAGTTTATCAGTTATAATAATAACATTAGCTTTCTCATGACCTAATTATATAATGAAATGAACTATGAGGTATTAAAATGCAGTGATGTAACATTTGCAAGAAAGGAAAAAAAAAAAAACCCTCATAACTTGAGGAAAGCAATAGGATGTTTTCATGTTAGCTTTTTGCCAGACTAGGATTTTGGACAAAGACATGAACATATAATATTTGCCTCATTAAGAAATGTATATATACAATTTGCAAAAATAATGTTTTATAATTACCTGATTAAGCATGAATTCTTATTTATACTTAGTATAAACTTTGGTAGGCCTCTTTAAATGTTTTAATCCCCATTCTCCATTTATTACCTAAAATGTTGGTTATGTTGTTTGGATTCAGAATTAAATATCATTCATTTTTTTCTTTGTATTAATTCACAGCTAGTAAATGGCTATTGTGTATCAAACAGTGGAATAATCACAAAAAATAGAAAGAAGACCTAATGCCTATGTTCACAATTTAAGATAGGGCACATGGATAAATACTAAAACAAGTAAAATCTAAAGAAACATCACCACATTACCTTTCATGTCTGAAAACTGACCTTCTGATGTTTTTTATTCCTAAATTTAAGGGATTTTTTTTTCCTGATGAAAAGTTTTAAAAAAAAAATCCCTATTAACTATTTTGGCAAAATATTTGCATGGTTCACTAGCTTGACTCCTAGGGTCTAAAACACTGTCTCAGACTTTGGGGAAAGTTTGATGCACTTTGCTTGTTAAGTGCCCATAGGTTGCTTTTTGAAAGGGCAAAGATGAAGGAAATTAGAATGAACATGCAATATGTTATGAAATGTGAAAGATGTTAGCTGGGGGAAGACTGAGAGGGAGATAAGGATATGATAATGTATTTGGAAGCAATAAGGTTTGGTTTTGTATTCAGTGACACTGAAAAAGGCTGTGTGGGAATATTCTAGCTGGTCATAGTAGATGTGACCTTAGGGATCAGAGATATTAACAGGAGCCAATGATTCTCAGAATTTGTTATTTCAGCATGCTGCTTGTCTCCAAGTTGGACACCTGCATCACCACATTCAGATTCTTAGGACACCTCACAGAAGAGGGGGCAGAAAGTATGTATCAGACCCTAAAATGAAGATGAGCAACAAAAAATATAAAATTTTGTGGACATGACGTGGCCATTTCACTCATGAACTAATGTTTGGGTCCATTAAGATTTTATTATATTATCTAGCATGGTGGCAAACTTCTTTAATCCCAGCACTCTAAATCCCAGGCAGACCTTTGTGATACACAGGCTAGCATTGTCTACAAAGTGAGTTCCAGGATAACCAAAGATGTGACCCAGACAAACCATGTATCAACAGGAACAAAAAAAAAATATTATGGATGAGAAGGAGCACAGGAGGTCGAAGAGAGAGAGAGAGAGAGAGAGAGAGAGAGAGAGAGAGAGAGAGAGAGAGAGAATGAGAATATTATGGAAGGGAAGGAGCTCAGGAAGTCCCAACTTCCCAGAAGACTATGAGCAATTAACATGTAGGCTGGAGTTCAGGGGTAGGGTTCCTTTCTTCAGTGGTGTTTCTGATGATGAGAGGCCAATATTACAGTAAACAACCTCCCACCAATGCACATCAAAATATCCTTAAGGAATATCTCTCTCCCTCCTCCTTCCCTCCCTGTCTTTTTCTGTCTCTATTCCATATGCACACCACACACCCCCACCATACCCCCCCACACACACACACACAAATACAGGAACAAACATAGGAAATCATGTGCGGAACTTTTGAAGAATCAATGTCCCATGATGAGATGAAGGAGTGTTGAGAGAAGGTATTAAATATTGACTAAATATTGACTTGAAAGCCTCCTCCCTGGTTTAATGGTACTAGAAGACATTATGAGAGCATCCAAAGGACTTAAGAAATCAATAGTCTAACCTAGCAATGACACCTACAAACCACAACAATTACCAACATGACACTATAACCCTACAGATGCAGTATTGGCACTCATAACCTGGCAGTAAGCAGTGGATCCTTATTAGAAATGAGGACTACTAAACAGTAGGGAAATATGCTTGGTACTGGAAATGTAGCCAGCTAGAAAGAGCTACTGAAGCCGTAGATAGTAGGGAAGAACTTACAACAATTTTACTGAACCAGAATAATTTCTTACTGTATTCTAAATATTTGTTTTTATAATTGAAGACAATGTAGTTCTCACATCATTCAGGAAACTTGTCTTTAAAACAGAGAGACACCATTACAGGAAACCAGAATGATAAAATTCAGGGTGACTGAGCACAGTCCCACCTGATGAACCTACAACACACTATACCTGAAGCTCAGGGATCATTGTGGAAGATAAGGTGGAAATATAGAAGAGCTAAAGGAACAGGAAGTTTGCTGTAAGTTGGTTCCTATTAGGAATGTCAGTAGCCACACTCATAAATCTTCAACTTGACTGACCAAAACTTAAAGTGAACAATAATGACACCAATAGCCCTGTTAACGTGGAAGGGTGAAAACACTGAGGCCACCATGCTAGACAAAAAACTACAAGCAATTAAAGAATAATACTAAGAATAGAAGTAATCTTCTCCAGGTTACCCAATACCAAACATTCAGCCCTGAAAACACACACACACACACACACACACACACACACACACACACACACACACACACACACACACACACACCCCTTGGGAGAAATTAGGCAACTGAGAGACTGGGAATTTTGTGAACTTGGAAAACTGATTGTTGAAAAATGCAGGGGCTTGTCCAAAGAACTGGTCATTGACACTTGAAGACAACAATAGAAATTTCAGATTTATTCTGCCTTTTGAGAGATTTTTTTAAGTTGCATTTATTTTAATGGAGAGGAAGTCACATAAATTATACATATTTATGGAGAACTGTGTGTGACATTCCGAGAGATGTACACATTCTGTAATGTATAAATAGGGTTAATTATTTAACTTCTCAAACATTTTAACACTATTCACTGTAAAACTGAAAACCCTTTCCTTCATTTATTTGGAATGAATAGTGTGTCACTGTTCTCTATAGTCATAGGCTGTTCAATAGCACACCTGGATTTCTTGCTCCTATCTAATTAACCTTGTGCCCATTCATCAGCTGTTCTCTATCGCTCTCTGCCCTGACCTTCCCCGTTGTTAAGGTCTATTCTACACAAACAATATTGAATCACATGCTGCTGCATGTCATTCTGTGGCTGGTAGATTTCATGCAATGATCTCCAGTTTTTGTTCATGTTGTCACAAATGATAGGCTTCCATTCTTTTATGGTGAACAATGTTTTGTTGTGTGTATCCATAACATTTGCTTTATCCATTCATCAACTGATAGATACTCAGGTCCTTCTATTTCCTCTCCACAGTGATTGTGAGCAAGCAACTGTCTTTTACCACATTGGTTTCATTGACTTTGGATATGGTCTCAATAAGAGGATTACTCTGGGTCCAATAATAAATTCCTTTTTTATATATTACAAAAACTTTCTAAAATGGAATCTCATACACTAGCCAGCCCCTCGAATACAGTCTAAGAAGTAATGGTAATTCAATGAGTATGGCTAAAATGTAGCAGGAACTGTGGCAGAGAAAGGCAGGTGACTTGGAAATATCTGACTGAAGGACATCATTTTGTTATACAGTTAGAGTTTGGCAAATAATTCTTACTTAATTTACATGAGTTCAAATTCGAAGTGTATTCTTCCACCTACAAGTTGTGGGATAGCTGTGGGTAACTAAGTTCACTAATCATTCCCTATTCTAAAGGCCTTGTTACTAAATTTGCAAAGAGAGTTTGTTATTCTAATTAGGAGGAGGTGAGAACTAGGTAGGTTGCAAGCCTTATGATGGTAGAGTAAAATTGCCTGACTTTTGGAGTATGCAAAGCAACATCTAACATATATATTGAAATCCAAATAACAACCAAGTCCTATGATCCTGGTTTCAGTGTTTTGAAAGGATCATAACATTATCTTTATATATCATTTTTCATAGCAGTTAATAATTTCACAGTTAATACTATTAAAAACAAATTGAGGCCCAAGATTACTAATATATCTGTTCTTTATTAAGTTTTGTGTCCAGTGCCAGCCACCTTCTATTATTCAGCATCATTTGACATGATTTGAGAGGATGATTATGTTCTAGTCTTAATGTTTGCTATTCACGTGGGAGAGGAAAAAAAAACCCAGAAAACATTTTAAGTATAAGCATATACAGTAAATAGTGTATAAATCAAGGTGATGTATTTTATCCTATCACTTTAGAAGGATATGAGTATTTTCACTTCTATATTTAGCATATGGAAATTATATTTTAAAAGTATAATATAAATGCATATGTAATGCCTACATATATCACAAATAAATTGAGACCATAACTAAAAATGAAGCCATACCTTTTTATCTGAACACAACCTTACTTTATAAAAAGATTTTAAAGCTAATTATACTATATACATATTTATTTCTGAAACATGAAGACAACAATAACTGTTTGTGTTTCATATTGAACAAAAGTCTAGGTAACACATTGATGGCAAGTATGTGGCTTCTATTCAAGATGCCTTCATGAACTGATCATATAATCTATGCACTTACTGACTTTCTATTTTACATGGAAGTAAGGTGTGTGTGTGTGTGTGTGTGTGTGTGTGTGTGTGTGTGAGTGAGAGAGAGAGAGAGAGAGAGAGAGAGAGAGAGAGAGAGAGAGAGAGAGAGAGAGAGAGAGAGAGAGAGAGAGAGAGAGAGAGAACACATGTGAGTATGTGCGTGAATGCATACATAAGCATGTGCTTCCCTTTAAAAAAGGTTGTGAGATTACTTTTTCCCTCCCTCTGGCTGGAGAAGCAACTCAGTTAGGAAAACTATTATGGATTGCTTCATTAGAGGACCTCTGAAACTGCTTACTTGTGACTACCTGCCTGGAAAGCAATCCTTTGTAAGAGCACTAGGGAAGTGGGGTTATTGAACCCTCTGTCAAGTAAGGAGCTTGCAAATAAAGATAGGTTACACAGAAAGACATCAGAAACTCCATTCTGAAGATGAAGTCTGATTTGCATATTGCCTCCTGGACCTTGAGAACAGAATTGTTTTCTCCAATTATAGGTTACATAAAAAGAGGGCTAGACGACCAATCACTTTCTCTCAGAGCAGTGTGGTAGAGTTATGAGTTTAACTACTTCTCTCTGAATTTCATTGTTTTGGTGAATCAAAAAGCAGTTTCACCAGGAAATGAAGCCTAGGATCACAGCAGCACACAAAACAGAACAGCACTTAGAGATTAATCAAATTTATTTTCTCGTTGGTGTCAAAGCTGTTCCTGGGATCTGATGTCATCCCTTATGTCTCCAAAGCCTACCATAACCTTCACACGTATAGGTAATCCTTGAACATTTGCTTATACACAGTGGTTTGAAAGAAATTACTTGTTAATTTTACCAGTTTTTCAGTCCTAATTATATCTGACTCATAGTTACTTAGATTCCTAGTATCTTCTCCAAGTGCGGCAAATTTTCTTTAAATCTGTAGTCAAGAGACATACCTTCTATATGTTATTCATCTAATAGTATATTCTCAGATTCCTGTTTATTATGAAGTTCTTACATTCATTTATTTGTATACTCATTTCTTACTCATAAAATATTGGTAATTCTGCTATTGCTTAAGAAGAAAAAAAGATCAATGAATAAATAATTTTTACCTAAAGGTAAATTTCTTAATAACTTGTGAGCCTTCAATTAAATTAGCTCAATTAATTGTGTGCCAGCAAAGATCATTTTCAAAAATTTGATATAATGGCATATTCATCTATACACTAATCATTTTGAAGACATAAAATTCATTAAGATCTAGTAATTTTAGTACTCACTATGTTATACACATCATCAATACAATTATGAAAAAATGTATTATTTCTTTTGTAATATCACCTGAGGTGGAAAGTCTCCGTTGTTGTGAAGATTATTCAATGCCCTGATTGTACATGGTCACCCCGCTCCTTTGCTTGGTTCCATGTCTGTTTGTTTCATCTTTCTGTATTAAGAAAACATCTGCCCTCTCTATATAGAATAGTATTTAAAGCTAAAAGGGACTTTAAAGTATAATTTTTCTATTATCCTCTGAGATGCTAGATATTTTACTTAATTTAGCATTATCTAAAAACAAAAATAAAACTGCTGAGTCAGGATCCCTGAGTGCTAAAAGTACTTGTTCATGTTAACGTGACCCATTTAATAGCTAAGCAGGGTCTTACTGTTTTGCTGAGTCTGCATCCTGTCTGGCGGCATTTTCTCCCCACTGAGTGCTGGAGATGATATACAGTGGATATAAGCTTCAGTTGCATAAAGGGTGGCTGATAACTAGTCAAAAATGTTCATTTGGAAATCATTTATGTAACTATAATTGTAAAATTTATTTTTGAGCTCTTGTTTTAACTCTATATTAAAAGTAAGCATTAGCAGCTCAGCTGCTAATTTTTCATCTTAGTTCTTCATACTATATGTCATTTTTGCATCTTGTTCTTAAATCTTTTTAAATTGCTTTTGTTATAATGAATAATAAAACCACATGTCATGAAAAACTCTGCAGTTGTAATCTTGGTTTGGGTCTTGGAATCTTCCCTTGCCTTCAGAATATCTTCAGAGTGTGGTGTGTACATCACTAAACACATGAATTATATTATTTGGTAGTGGTGACATTTATGGGAATCTTATTCACTTAAACCATACAAATAATGTGTTGTGGGTAAATGGGATCCTTCATTCTACTAGTATGATTAAAGGTGGATGTTGAACTACAATTTAATTTAAAGTAATAAGATGACAATGTATAATTCCATAGGCACAAAAAAAGACATATCTACGTCTCTTGGTAGATTCACAATTATATTGGACTAAACTATGAGTAAATGATGTGCTTCTATTTCACTAATTGAATATACAGATTTTAAAGTCTGATGAATTGGGATAAATAAAATGCAGAGATTAATTTAAAAATGATGTCCAAAAACAAGAGTGAAATTAAATAAATGAATTTAATAAACTGTGCATCCATATTATTTTGCTGATCTAATTAGGAGATTGGAGTTGCATTATACTTGAGAATTTGAGATTCCTTTGCTTTCTTGTTGCATGTTTGATAAATAAGACTTTTAAAAATGTTTGGATCTATCTTTCTTTCCTTGAATCTTTGCCCTTTCCTACTCACTTTTCTCTTTTTCTTTCTGTATGGTTTCTTTAAATCTTTTACATTTTAAATGTAATTCTATATAAATGAAATGTGTACATGTAGCAAGGTAATATTGCATAGATTATATTTTGGCAGCCATGCATGCATCATGCAACTCGTTAATTCACATGTAATTAACTAATGAGTTTTTCTGAGGTTGAAACTGTGGCTGACGATAAATTTAATGAACATCCTTATGATTCATAAACATTTTTTACTTTTTGATACCCTGTTACTTATGTAGAAAATACTGGGTGTATGACATTATTTACCACAAAGTGAATGTTTATTAACAATTTAAACTTATTAAGGTCCAAAAATTGAAGGTAATACATTTATCTGAAAAATTCATCAGGCACTATGTCATTAATTGTCAGCTAATTGATTTCAAAATGTTAATTTTGAGTATTTATAAAAATAAAATGTGTATTGAAAAAGTACTGAGGGCTGGGTGGTGGTGGCAATCGCCTTTAATTCCAGCACTAGGGAGGCAGAGGCAGGTGGATCTTTGTGAGTTCAAGGCCAGCCTGGTCTCCAAAGTGAGTTCCAGGAAAGGCACAAAGCTACACAGAGAAACCCTGTCTCAGAAAAAAAAAATACTGATTACACTTTCAACTTGAAAATCTTTCTACTTTTCTTCCTTTATCTATATCATATTTATTAAGATATGGGGGCCTTCTCTTCAGCTAAGGCTGGATTCTATTCTTCTGGCTTCAGTTTTCTTAGGGCAAGATTTATAAGTAGAAATAGTCTAATCAGAATATTCAGTTATAGTTTAAATAAAGTAGAACGCTTTCTATAACTCTTAAAGTTAATACTCAGCCATCTTCCTACTTAGAAAATGTAAAAGCAAGAATTTCTTATTAATGTAAAACATTGTTATGAATCAAGGTAATTATTTCTTTTTAATATGTTACTTTTTGAGAACTTCTAAGTAATGAAATCCCATTAGGAGAATTGCTTATGTTCAATATCTTTTAAGATTGAAGGCCAAAATTGCTATTTTATATTTAAGAGGAAGATACCTTGGAGTTAATGCTTTTTCTTTAGATTTCTCTAATGTCCTTCATCAGATACATAAATGACAAAAATTTTAGAAACAATGGCAGATGAACATCATGTTGGGTGGGTCTGAGTCGAATGAGTTATATGAAGTCAATTAATCCTCTCCTTGATGAAATACTATGTTCATTTTAGTAATATTTGGAAATATGGTCTCCTGAGAAGATTATCAGAGCCCAGTGATGACTGGGTCACTTCATTTTAAGTCTCTTTTCCATGTGAGAACATGCAGTCATTGGCATGTCCAGGCTCATACTTCTGTTTATAACACTAGTATGTCAAACTCTGCTTCTCTCAGTAATAGTTTTAATCTAAATAGCATATTTAGCAGAAACTTATATTTAAAAAATTGAGATGGAAAAGTAAAAATGAATTATAAATTAAAAATATTATGACCTGGTTAGAGTCCAAGGTTCTGACAGTGAACTTCTGTGACATGAGCATTCATGGTCTCACAGTCTGCTGGACATATTCTTGCACTGGGAAAATAGTGTCATCATTTGGTTCTCTTAGAACAAAAAACAACAGGACAAATGATTTGACTTCTATTAACTGACGTTACAAACTATTGCTCTGTCACTTTTAAAATGAATTTGCTTTATTGAGAGCCACCACTTTTAATATGCACCTGATCTCTTGGTGGTTCTGATGTATGCCTGCAATTCTTAACCGTTCACATTTTGAACGTCTTCAATGCTCTTTTTTTCCTCCCATTTTGAATATTCCCACTTTTTTATTTCATTTTTAGTAAACATTTTATTCATTTTGTTTCCGTGTATGTTGCAGGTACCACAGAGTAGGTTGGATCTCTTGTAAATGGAATTGCAGGAAGTTACAATACTCGTATACAACATAGGGGCAGGAAACTATACTCAGGTTCTCTACAGAAGCAGCAAGTGTTCCTAACTGCTTGAATAAAAAATCAGCTCCATTTATAGCTTCCAGGACTCAGTAATATAATAGTTTTTCTAAAAGGCTAGATAAAGTAGGGATTAAAAGGCAGTGTGGAATTGTTTATCAGTAGGTACTAATTTACAGAGAAAACATACACATCCTAGTGGTCTGTTGCAAAATGGTAGCTAAAGTTTAGAATATTCCCACTTTTTAAATAGCTCCCATAATTTTGTAATAATGAAATAATCTCTATTTTCGATATCAGATCATGGTCATTTAAAATTATATGGAAGAATCTAAGCCATGAAGCCGTTTTATATGCTTGTAGAGACTAATGGATCAATGCAGTGCTCAATGTGGAGTCAAAGTTATGCACTTAGTTATAATTAAGATTTTTGTCAATAGTCTGAATACATATATCCATGAATATTAGAATTGAATTTGTTTCCAATTTTATGTTGTTATTAAACAATATTAACACCCATTAAATATTTTGCATTTTATGGTCTTATTTAGATGGACTCTTGTTTGAAACATTATTTACCATATTGCATTTTCATCATTATTTTTACTTTTATTATTTTCAAAGATAAATGTAAAAATGGCATCCCTTTTCTCTGTATTTCCTTTCAGTATTAATAGTCAGTATAAAATACATGAAATATGACAGAGAGCAGATTTATCAAAATGAATGTCTTTCTTTGAAAAAATTAAAAGCTATTTGGTTAAATTAAATATACAACAATATATTAATATTGCATAGAATTCCATAGCAATAAATGAATCCTATACAGATGCTAAACTTTTATGAACATTCACAATTCCTTCAATAATTAAATATGAGAATTATACATTCTAGATAGTAATTATAGTTAATCTTTACCTCTTGAAAATATCAGCCATATTCGACCTTATTTTCTAATGTATTGTAAGATCATTAATTCAGTTACTTTTCCTTTTTTATTTGTGTATGTGTGTATGTGCATGCATGCATGCATGCGTGTGTGAGTGCGAGCATGCCTGTGTGTGTGTGTGTGTGTGTGTGCTCACTATGCTTATTTAAAGTGTTTAAACCCAGAGGGTATTTGATCATAAGTGAATGAATGGAATATGCTTTTTGAGAAATTCAAAATAAAGGCTTAACCAGTGGCGGCGACATTATCATTTTTTTTGTGATTTATTCATAAAATTTTGCATACGAGTCATTTGTTTAGCAAAATTGATATAAGAGATGTTGGTTCCTCATGGCTACACTTTTAAAGCATCACTTCTGGCACAGCAAGGTTGTGGGTAGTAGGACCTTTCTGAATTATGAGTTCCTCTTAATAAAAAAAAAGAAAATCTTGCCTATAGTATTACCAACACTGACCTGTCAGAAAGTTGACCATTGTCTCTGCTTTGAAGTTTCCTTATTTTTCTGTGCATTTTCAGCAATATGTTTATATATCACTTCTCATAGCTAACTTTTTAAGTGACTTAACATTCATATATTTTTGTCAGTTTTATAGTAATAATACAGTTATAAACATGAAATTATTTATTGAGTTGAATGGGTTTTTCAAAGTATGTTGAACCTAAAGAAGTAGCTTTATGATTCAATCAAAACATGCCAAAACAGGTGTTTCAAACACATTTTTCCATTATCCTAAAAACAATTGGAATGTCAGCAAAGGAAATAGTTGAGACACTTGAGAGAGGAGGTTAAAGTTAGTCCTTTCAATTTGCGTTTTAGATATTGTAGGTCAGAGTTGCCTGACCACAATGTTAATTCCACACACAGTGCTTGATTTTAGTTTCCTTTCAATATTTCCATTTACCAAACTTTATATTTAATTGCTTTCTAATGGAGTTTTAAAATATGATTTGCTGTGCAGAATAATAAACTTTGGCCCTTATGCATATATAAGCAGTGGTTTCTGTAGCCTACATGAAGAATGATAAAGCAATGGTTACCCTTCACTTCATTCATCTTGTTATTCAAGATTGCATTTCAGCTGCACCACAAGTGGAGACCACGGGAAACTGCTTAAGCAGTTATATTTTACAAACATGCTCACAGATTTTTTTATTGCCTACATGCCCCTGTGCTGTGAGTAAGCAAATGACATTTGGCAATACATCATAGGCTGTTATGCTAAACTGAAAACATTTCTGTTTCCAGGTTTCAAGGAGTTTAAACATTTTGTTTAAATAGACAGGATGAATGTGCTTTCCAGAATCTTACAGGCACTCTGTTCAGGGCCAAATGCAGTAATTAATTACAGCAAAACATGTGCTGGTTCATATTTATTATTAGTTAAGACAAAACTTTCTTTCTGTTTCATGTATCATTTAAAATAGAAGACAACAAAATAAAATGACATAAAATATGATATGCACATTAAATTGTGCAGTATTCTAGTAAACATATTTATCTGTTTCAAAACATAATTGTCATTGTTATAGATCATTATTTAGATATGTAACTTGTTGATATGTAGTAAAATTACCTTACTTTTCCTCAATAAAAATAAAAAAAAAACCCCACATTTATTCCCTAGAGAAGATAAATGCAGATCAAGCAAAAGATTTTATTCATCTCAACTTGTATGGGTGAACCAATGAAGTTTTAGGTTGTTATTATTATTGTTGTTACTTATCAGTTTACCAGTAACTCACAGCTGCTGCATCTTATTTAGACAACTACAGTACCCAGAAATCACTCCCAAGTCGATTGATTAAAATTGTAGGAAAGATTAGGGCATGTGAATATCTACCGAAAGTTCCCTGTAGATTTCCTGAGTTTCAGGAGCCCCCAAAATTTCTATGAGTGACTGTCAATTATCCTGATTTTATAAGAATCTCATCCAGGTCATCTGAGCTGCCTTGTTTCAGGATGGTAATGGTCATGCCCAATATGAAAGCACAACTAACCAAAGACAATTATGTGTCATGAATATTTTTTTGTGATTTTTAAATCGATAACTGAAAAAGTCAATATAACAATCAATAAGACTTTATGTGCATTACAGCCAAATCTAAGACTGTCCCTTGGAAGCAGAGTCAGTGTTTTCCTGAAATCTATGGTGTATGTTCACATACATTGCGACTTAGTAATGCTCTAGTTAAATGGTTTTGTGATCTTGTCAGAGTCATCAGTCACTTACTCTGCATCAGCATCTTTTGTCTCATTTATGAAGAAGTAAGTGTGGACTGAGTACCCAAGACTCTTTCCTGTTTTATTAGGTAAGGAAACGCTGGGAGAGAGGAAGTAAGGTAAGAGAGAATGGAGATATGACAAAAGAAAGATATACTAACATAGCAGAATGATATAATGAAAGGCATTTATTAGCATCTTTTTGTATGCTAATAATTTTATTAGTATATTCATTGATAGAAACAAATTCTGCAATAGCATTTCCTTCTAAAAATTACTATGAACTTTTTACAGAAAAAGATAAATCATCCTTCATCGTTTATATATAAATTATCATCAAATGCTACCAAGCACTATTAAGGAAAAAAATAGTTCACCTAAAGCATTAAAAGTATTCTATGATAGCTAAATTTGGTCTCTAAGATGTGGATTTGAGAAAAGAGGAAAAGTAGCACTTTCCAGGGAAATAATTCCTGGATTGATAGAAAACATTCCTTTCATTAGGTCAAGTTGCATATGCATGAATTATCAGTATCAGGAGAAGCAGTGGTTTCCTGATATGATTGCAAAGTCTTTTAAACATACATCTTCCTAAACATGCCCAACATAATTTCTCACTGAGTTTCAATCCTTATTTAGTATGTAGTAGAGTACTGCAGTGGGTTTCTTGCTCCCAGAATCAAAGTTATAAAAGAAACATTGATCAAATAATATGTTTGCATTAAAGAGAGTATGGAAAACAGTCTGAAGCCCTAAAAAAAAATCCTTTTTCCAAAGACTATTACAGAACTAAAGAAACAATCCACATCAAATGTTATAGATATCTCATTTCATAAAGAAAGGAAGAGAAACATACATGTATACAAGGAGATACCTACGTTATTTCATTTGCTTGGCAATAGCGTTGATAGCTGCTAGTGTTATCCCAGTCCAATGATCTGGCAAGTCCTTCCATGAGCCTCACATCTCATACAAATTGGTTCCAGTGGATTAATTTCCAAATGAATACTTGTCTTGTAGATGTCAGAAAGGGGCAAGGAATTCAGAGTAGGGTTAAGAAATGGTAAACAGAACAAGACTGCAATGTTGTTTCCATCAAAATAAATGAGCTGTTATCCTAGTTCCTCAGAATGAGGTGGAGGATTAGTCTTTCTGTTCAATGGAACTGGAACACTTAATGAGTGGAAGAAACCTTATCAAGCACACACCACAGCTGTGCAGATTCGGACTCCATTTTATCAGAGGCATAGTACACATCTGGAGTCAGATTTACAAACACATACCCCAGCATCATTTGATCTATAAATATTAAATAAATGAAAAGATAGACGAATCTACTTAGTGGAACACAGGAGAAAGTTGATTTAATTGATACTGTCTATCAAAACACTGAAGAGCAATGTACGTACATGAGCATAGAAGAAATGTATACAGGTGAATTTCAATCTCAAACTGCAAAAACAAAAATGGTAATTAATATTAGATTTAGGTTTACCATAGAAGCTAACAATTAATTTAGAATTTACATTCAAAGTGTACAAAGAAGACAAATAAAAATAAAGAAAATGCAGTACATGACAGAAAATACAATGAATTTATAGATTAAATATAGGAAATAAGTTCTAGAATAGATAATGATTTTTAGTGTATTTCCACTAAACAATTAGGTATTGAAATAACACTAATTAGAATTAGTATTATTTAGAGTCTTTGAAATATTACAAGTCCATGGATGTGTCAGAAATCCTGCAATATCCACTGTAATTTTGTAAAATGAAACCTTGTTTCATAAGTAAATTAAATCTAAAGAAAGTTTTATCTTAAATTTTTGTAGTCACAAAATTATTAAATTTTTTACAGAATAATACAGTGACAATATTATGAACTTTAGAGTCAAGAAAATCTGGATTTAAATAATGCTACCTGAAAAGACTATTTTCTTGATGCCTCATAAAATGATCTTATTTGTACTTTTTTACATATTAAGTGTAATAATATAAACAGGTGGATGCATGATTTTTTTTCAGTTTTCAATATTTTCAGGATATTGTTTTCTGGCTATAAGTCTCAAAGACCTTGGCAGAATCAATGATCAAACTAAGTTCCAGGATTCTAGTTTCTTAGCCAGATTTGTTTTCACATTTTTTTTTTCTGTATACATGTTTAAACTTAGCAATACAGGTTGGTAGATGCCTTTAGTTCCAAACTTCTGGAAGCAGAGGCAAATGGACCTCTATGAATTCAAGACTAGACTAGTTCACATAGCAATGTCCAGATTACACAACTACATAGTGAAACCTTGTACACACACACACACACACACACACATGCACACACTGGGATCAACTTGTTTTGGCATATAATATATTAAGTATAATTCAGTTAGGAGAAAGCTAGGAGAAAATGATCCTTTAAAAATGATAATGCTTTTAGGTCTATTGACACATATGTTTTTTATTCCTGATACTACTGACACAGAAGTTCTTCAAGTTCAAGAATAGTATAAACAACCTAGGGGGAAAAAACATGGCAAAATAAAAAGTATCAAGAGAACTTAGGTTATAGCTCAAAATATAGAGATTTGTTTTTCTATAAGGAGCCCTGGCTATAATACCAAATACCTTGGAAGATGATATGGGAGATATAATGCATCCTCTTTAAGCTAGAATGTGAATTTCAAAGAAACTTTATTTTTCATTTTTGTGCATATGTGTGTATAAATGCATACATATATATGTACCGATGTATTTATACATTTGTGAGTATCACTATACATGTCCGTGAATAGACATGTGTGGGCATGTGTGGAGATCAGAGGTCAACCCTCTGGAGCCCTACATCAGTATGACCTACTTTGCTTTTGAGACAGGATTTTTCACTGGCCTCACACATTGTCCAGGTTTACTACATAGGTTTTCAACTGTGTCTACCCAATTATGGAATTACCAGAAGTTGACACAGGGCCAATGTTTGATATGGGTTCTGGAGATCAAACTCCTCACACTTATGCAGTATATTACTTACATTCCTGATTGCTCTGACAAAATACTCAGTAACAGAAAATTAAGGAAGGAAGAGTTTCTTTTGACTCACAGTTTGAGTGATAAAGTCTACCATCGCTTGTAAGGCATGTCCACGGGAGTGTGTGGCATCTGGTAACATTACATCCACCATAAGGAAGCAGAAACAGATGAGTGCTTCCTCTCAGATTATTTTTTTTTACGGTGTATTAGTTTTGACTCTTAGTTAATAGAATGTTGTGATACATAAATATGGTGAGACTTCCCACCTCAACTATCCTATTAGAAACTCACAGCATTTGCCAGAGGTTATTCTCATACCAACCCAAATTCTCAACTTGAAAACTAAGATTAACTATTATATGCTATTATATGCAGGATGTATTGATCCATGTCTCTAGCCAATGAATCATTAACAGATTTTTTTCTTTTGTTAATTACGGTTGTTCAAACATGATAACTAATTTATATTATGTTCAAATTATTGAAAAGACTAATAAATACTGTTTCAGAAAAAGGTGGTATGTAAATCAATTTTCACGTACATTTGTATGAATGTATTAGAGAGCATTCCCTGTTGCTTTGCAGCAGAAATAACAGTGCTGATTTTCAGTCCTCAAAGGGATCTTGCTGCACATCTTCCTTAGAATACCTCATTTGTTTCTTATAATATGGTGGATACATTCAGAAATCCAAGTACAGAAACTTTTACAGTGTGGGCTTATGAAAATTTACTATATGCATGTATGAATAGAATTTGTTATATTTCTATTATACATACTAGTTGATATCTTTAAAGTGGCATTTTATTTAAATTATTACCTAACAATGTTATTCTAAAAATCTCTAAATCCATTTTGTATTTCAGAACACATTAACAGTGGTCAATAATTTAGCTACTAATATGAAGTGTCATTTCACAGGATTGCATCCTGTGAATTGGTTGATAGTGAAGCATTTATTTAGAAGAGTTTTGAAGTTCTTATATGCAGTCCAAAGCACTCAATTTCTGAGTGAAATGCTTCACTAGTTCAGTCTCAGGAAAGTCTATATGACTTCAGCTTTAAATAGAGAGTTATGCATCTTTCCTTTCCAACTTGCAATATCATTTACATTCTGCACCCTTTTAAATCAAACTCCATTACTTACTAATATAAAGCATTATCTTAACATGTGGCAGTTTCAATGTATTCCCCAAACACTGATTTTTGTAATTCTTAGAACAGTATAGATATTGTTAGTAAAATTTCAATGTCCACTAAAAAGACATTCCAAGACTGAGAGCATTTCAGGTTTCAACATACTGGGTGAGTGACAGAATGTTGATTAGTACTTAAAACTTCCAATAACAAAGCAAGTGTTTTCACATTTCATCTCATTCCCCTGAGATGATTTCATAACAGCATCATTACAAGAGTAACAGCAACAAATGGACATTTAAATATAAAGTAGAAAAGGCACAGCTCATATTGAACAGGGAAACTTTATGAAGGCCTCAAAGGGCTAAAGGATATTTTGATGTTTTTGGTTTATTTTTGTCTGTTTTAATGCACTGATTTGTTCTACATTATTGTCTTTAATTCACTTTTTCTGTTCAAGGTGGTTTTAAAGACAGAGAGAAATTTTTGTTCCAAACCATCAATCTTTGGTGCTTGAAACGGCTTTTTAAAAATAATGATTATTTAAGGTTCCATAGAAATTTTCTCAAAGATCAATCTAAAAGTTGAGCTTCAAATGGAAAAATCTACTTTGGTTCAATTTTGGTTACTTTTTTAAATGGTAGATGTGATTTCCTGTATATTTATTTATTTTTAAACAATCATCATTTAAGAAATTAATAAAGCATTTATGAAAAAAATCTAAGAGCAAGGACATTGAAAGCCTGTGCTTAATTTCCTGAAAGTGAACTCTTATGGTATTGTGGGAACATTTGAAGATATGCTGGTTTATAAACTCACAAGAAAGATGCTTAGATTTGTGCCAAAATAGTAATTTAGAACTAAAACTGAATTAAAGTAATTCTTAATATTTAAAAGTTACCTGTTGTTTCTCAGATTTTTTAACAATGGCATTATTTTCAAAAGATCACTTGATTGACTTTGAGCTGTTTACTGTGGAATATTTGCTAGAATAGTAAGTAGATAAGTGAAAATAGATGATTATATCAGGGAAACGTATATGTGAATTTTATACAGTGCAATATGGTTTTATTCACACTCTAAATCTTCCCAGATCCATCATCCACCCTTGCCTGCCTTCACAACTGTGTATCTTTTATTTAGCACTTCAAAACCAAGTTGGGATACCAAAACACTCTTGTATATCTGAAACATCTTGTATATTGAAACATGTTCAACTTATCAGGTGGTAACTCGTGGAAGAATACTCTTCCATGTCCCAACAGCTAATAGTTGGGATTTTGTCTGGTGTGGTCTTGCAAAGTTTTCCTGCATGAGTGTTGATTTCCTGCATGCTGTCACAATAATTGTGAGTTTATACATGCAGCTGCCATGATGCATCCATAAGATGTCTCCTTGCAGTCATCTACCACATCTAGATCTTTACTCTTCCCATCCTTCTCCAGTGTTCCCTAAGCCTAGGGAGGGGCAGTGAAGTTTACATGTCTTCTTAGGAATGAACATTCTGTAGATTCTTATTCTTGGCACTTAGGCACTTGTGGATCACCATTCCTGCAAATAGAAGTATCTGAAAAAAAAAAAGTGCTCAAAAATACATTGACCTATAGGCAAAGCAATAAGTACTATTTCTTTTAAAAGGAATATTAACTTTTTGGCTCCTTTAGACATAATTTCTGCATAATAATTGACTTTTGTGTTTTCTTCATAGTCCCTAATTTCTTTTGAACTTAGTACAATATTGATGTAAATCA
Organism: Onychomys torridus; assembly: GCF_903995425.1. Classification (NCBI taxonomy): domain Eukaryota; kingdom Metazoa; phylum Chordata; class Mammalia; order Rodentia; family Cricetidae; genus Onychomys; species Onychomys torridus. The sequence goes on along the minus strand of NC_050454.1, from coordinate 45,155,731 downwards.
TATATATATGAATTTTACAAACACATTTTTCTTGATTACCATAATGATTTATATCATTGCATACTATATAACTGTAGGTCAAACTTTATTTTTACATCAATAAATAACAGTTATTAGGTAAGGTTTTGACATTTTATTTCATCTTTAAATGACCAAGTTTATTTTAAATTTATTCCAGAATACTTTAACTCAATATTTTCAGTTCAGCTTATTGAATTTTTGTGCTCAGGCATTGTTGACAAATGATCAAAAACCAAACTGTGTCCTTTGTTCCAAACCAAATTCTTTGTGTGTGATCTTAGCTTAAATGATAACAAAACCATGCAAAGTGCCAATATGTAGTTTAACACAATGTGTAATATTAAATGCTTTAATTCCTATGTTGTGAGTCTGTACACTAAGTCAATTTTGAGTGTGTAACTGTAAGTGCTGGAAGTATATAAATTAACTCAATTGAAGATTAGCAATTTGACCTCAAATGACATTGATTCAATCTACTAACATTGGTTATTGTTATTTTCCTAAATTCACTATAATATTAGTCAGAAACAGTTATACAAATGAAAACTAAATGTTACTAATATTTAACAGCTTAAAAGTTGTCACAATAAAGCATTTTAAAGAAGAACAAAATGTTTAATAGAAATAACTACAAAAATAACACTAAACATGATGATTTTATTTGAAAAGTAAAAGACAGATAATTAATTATTCCAGCAGTCAGAATTCTAAAAAGCAAACAGATAATACCATGAAAGAGGGACTGAATAGTTGAAGGAGCTCTTTAGAAAGCATGAAACAGTCACAGCTATCCTCACTCTGAGCTCTGGAGGGCTATAATAACATTCTTAAATGAACTGCATGATTTATCATAAGAAGCAGACCTCGAATTAAAATGTCCAATCATGTAAGCATTTAGATACAAAATTAAACATTGTATTAACATCGTGTAGTTAAAATACTTCACCTACAAGCATAGCTCAAATTGAGATATGAAAACTTCTTTCTATAAAACATGCACATAAAGTCACAGTCAATAATCTGTCAGTTCACTGTGGACGTAGTTTGGGTGTTAATGCATTGTGTAGGGCAGCCATTGTCTTTGCCCTTTGAGAGTTTCTGATGTAATGAACATACTCATTACTAAGACAACATTACAAATATACCTAGCATATATAAATACTTGCAAATCCACCTAACTACAGAATCTCGAGTTAGAAATCACTCCAGTGCTGTGGCTGGTGTGTTCATGAGCTATCTCATGGCTCAGTGCCTGTCTATGATGGTTTCAAGACTAGCATGAGTTCCTTTCATATTACATGATGCAGATTTCTAATCAAAATGATTTTTTGCTCTGCATATAAACTATGCTCTGCCCAAATTATATCTTCCAAATACCTATAATCTTGATAATACTAATAACAATTCCACAAAATTGCAAACTGTGCCTCCCCACTAGTATTTTTTAAAACTTGAAGATAAACTTCTGTGTTAAATTAGATTGGGAAAAAAAGGAAAAAAAAAACACCTTAAAAATTAAAACCACAATAAAACATAAATGCAAAGTTATAAAATTCCCTTTGAAATCAGAAGTAAAGGGTATTTAGGGAAACACTGCTAAGTAACTCAGTACATGTTGCTAATTGCACTAATTATTATTTTGTCACATTTATTACCTTCATCTTTCATAGCAAGAGTAATTAAGTGACAAAAACAAGTTTTATATTGCCATCAAACAATATTCTGTTACAACCATCCTACTCAAGTCTTCAAAGGATGTGCTGTCACAATTTTCCCTGTAAAGAATTTGTAAGTTGATAAGTAGAAAAATGTCTCCGTTTAAAGAACATAAGCCTAAGGCCTGGATGGACTTGATAGCATGGGTAAAGATATGCAAAGAAAGACTTCCAACAGAAACTCATTTAACACAATTCATAGTGTCTGTGGCATATGGATGCTCTTTTATAGTCTGTCCATTGTAACTTTTACTTAATATCAGAGGATCCTGTAGTTGCCACTGGAAGCTTCACAAAGGCTCCTCTCAGCAGAAGGGGATTCTATTAATGACTGAGTTCTCTTTTAAGTGCTGGACAAAAGCCAGCAGACACACAAAGACCATGAGCCTCAAACAATTTCATGACGGCCTTGACAGGGCCCAAAGTAGTGTGTGTGTGTGTGTGTGCGTGTGTGTGTGTGTGTGTGTGTGTGTGTGTGAGAGAGAGAGAGAGACAGAGACAGAGAGAGAGAGAGAGAGAGAGAGAGACGGAGAGACAGAGAGAGACAGAGACACAGAGACAGAGACACAGAGACAGAGGCAGAGAGACAGAGAGTGCACGTGCATGCATCTAAAATATGCTAGCCAATCTCTAATGATGATATGTTTCATGATAGTTTCTAGTGACGAAACTACAATCCCTCTCCTGGCTAATATCATTAAAATGTGTGGAACAAAATATGATGATAGCACACAAAAAAATCAGAAAGTGATGCCAAATGACCTTGTTTCCATGTCCAATGGTGCAGAATTCTGCGTCTTTAATTTTCCCTCCCTAGGAAGATGGGGCATTGCTTTTAAAGGGACGATGTTGGATTTCCCTGACAGCATCTGAGCATACCTCTGCTGATATTGGCTCACTGCACTTTTAAATGTCTTATAACAAAAAGCCAGTGTTGTCTGCTACCAGCAGACACCATTTGGAACTTCCATTATCTCGACAGCTTCATTGAGACAATTGATAGGTGAGACTGATAGTCTATTTGGCTGTCATTCCTAGATAATGTCTGAGCTCTAACCCATATGCCTACTTAACTAAACAGAAAGCTACATCTCTAGACCACACAGTATTATATCATATAATAATTAACTATTAAAATTTCATATGTAAGTATGAATGACTATATAAATAATATTCACATAAAAGACTACTGTGAAAGATACTCAAAAATCTTTTGTAAATCTAATTGAGGCAGTGTGAAAACCATCATCCAATATTCCTGGAATATCAATAAAAAGGTGTGTGTTCAGGTGAGTGATAGCTATGCTAAACCTCATGTCTTTCTAGTATGCCTTTTTTTCCCTTGTATTTTCAAGGTATGCAGGAATAATCATGTGCTAAATTAACTATTTTGTCTGGGTTTCATTTCTATTTCATTTATTTCTTTTTTTCTCCTTTTTTATTTATTATATTAATTTTACACATGCCATGGGTTCCCCTGTCCTCCCAACTCCTGCCCACCACCCCCCCCTTCCCCCCAGCACCTCCCCTCCATTCCCATCTCCTCCAGAGCCAAGACGCCCCTGGGGATTCAATTCAACCTGGTGGATTCAGTACAGGCAGGTCCAATCATTTATTTCTATTATCTTATAATTGGCATTGTTCTATTCTGAAGATATAAAAACCATTGAAAAATTGCTAGATTATACATATTACAAGAATAAATCTGATATTTAAACATACCCTTATGACTAATAATAATAATAATATTTATAACATTAAGCCTCTAATAAATGCTAACAGCAATGATTTTAAAATTTATATTTAATTGTTCTTTGTTATATTTTTAATTTGAACATATTTTCAAGTAATCATCTTTTAAACTTTTAAATTAAAGAGATTTATTTGGTCATTTGTTATTTCTCAGACATAAATTCACTTTCATTTCTAATATCATTTCCTTCATAATGCTTTTTATGAACTTTAAAAAATTCTACTCGAAAGCTGCCCTTTGCATAGGGGCACGGCAAAGATGGAGGGAGTAGATAAAGGAGTGAGAGGCAGACTGGGAGTACACATTATACATGTATTAAATTGTGGTAGAGCAAACTCCATAAAATTCCAGAAGCAAAAGAATAATTATTGAAGTTGTCCAATTGTTGAAAGGCAAATGTATTCACTGTCCAGAAAGCTCATAAAGAAGAGGCAAATCAAAACAATCCCTGGTTGAAAAATCTCATAATTATTCTTTGCTAAACACTATTGAAACCCACTGTTGATTGTCAGGCATGCTTTGAGCATTATTTCCAATTAGCTCTAGACATTTCATCCGACTTTTAAAAATTAAAAAAAAAATCTCTTCTATTCTAATATTTGATTCTAAGTGGGGATAAAAAAATGTTACAATATCTTTTAAGATATCTTGCTTTATCAAGTTTGATATCTCAATACTAAGCAGCCAATTTAAGTATACTCACGAGATGATCATGATCTTTAGTATTTTAAATATTTTATCAGAGCATACATCTTATTTCTCAGTAATACAGTTGTAGATCCAGTTATCTATACCATAAACAAACCCAACATGTTTTCATTATAGATGTGACAGTAACCTGCTCTAGTCTACATGGTGTTCAAGTTTGGCAGCAGATCCCTGAAACAAGGCTAGTGCCTAATGCTAAATAAACTATATTTGTAATAATACCCATTTTAGAGGTTGAAACACTATTAGATACAATAAAGGATTAACAAACAAAATAAGTTAAATATGTATCAAAGCTTTAAATAATGGATTATATGAACTGACTTTGGGAACGCTTTGTATAGGTACCTAAATGTATAAGAAACCTACTTCATTCAAAGATTTCAACATATAATAACCAAATATGTTTCCGTTCATTTCCCAAACTCCTTTACATTTCAATGGGTAAGAACTACTTCCAATTGCTCAAAATCAACTCTTTTTACTTAACATCACTCTTAACATCCATTCCCCCATGCCTACCTCTGCTGTCTCTGGTTCTTCTTACATATTCAAACACATGTTTTGTTTTGAGTTTGAGCTTCAAATATATTTGTAAGTTCAAAATGTGTCCTATCTCTCTTTTGACATCGATTTTCTGCCCTGTGAGGCCATGCAACATTCTCCATCTCTTCTACTGAACAATTCTCATCTATGTCAGAGACCAGATCTAATATACTCTGTGTTCACTGGAAATGAATGCCTCTATGCCTTGTGCAGCATAGAGAAGCACTAAGAATATGCTTTTATTATTCTGTATCACATAACTCCTCTACCTGTCAGTAGAGATTTTTTCCATAAAAGAAAATACCGGCCAAAAACAAATACTAAGTGTAACTCAATCTATAACACAGTGTTGTAAAGTTTGTCCTTTTATCCCAGAGATATAGATTGATTTACTGTGCTTGTCTGTATATATCTGAGCTACAAAGTAGGGACTTAGAAACGGTCATATTGGCCTGAATTTTACTATTCTTTTCCCAAATACAGAGAAAAGTTCAATCTTATTTTCCCTCTTCTTGCCTTTTTCTAGGACAACAGGAGGTTTTAAAGTGTTTTCCACAGCGTTCTGTTTATTTGTTATCTGTGTATTTTTGCTTTCGTTTATTTGTGGTAAGGTTTGCTATGTATTTCTGGTTAGCTTGGAATTCACTATGTAGAAACAGTGCACCTTAAACTTACAAAAAACTGACTTCTATCTGAGTGCTGGGTTATGGACAGGGGTAGCATCCGTGGCTTCTTTTAGAGTATTCCTAGGAGGTTTTGAATCTACTGAACTAAAGTGGGATGTGAACCAGCAGGCAGACAGGTTTGTGTCTTTTCAGAAACAACAACAACAAAAACTGGTTCTATAAGTCCCAAGCATCCTGTGTCCCACAATGCTGTCCTGAAACAAAGTGGGAAATTTACCCTCCCCTCCTCTCAACAAACTTTTCCCACTCCATTATATTGTTCAGCTGTTGGTTTTTGCCCTTCTTTTCAGCATAGACTCGAGAGCAGCAGTTGGAATGCACAGTGCTTCTAGTCTCTGTGCCCTATTAGCAAGAGGGAGAGAAAAAAATGACTGTTCTATGTCAAATTGACTGAGAAAAGATATCTAGGAAGAACGCTGTGTGCAAATCCAGGTTCTTAGAGATATTAAATTAGTGCGAATATAACCAGATGCTGAACGAAACTCTACTTAAGGCAGTTATTTTGAATAAAAAGTACATTACTTCCAATTTACATGTTACTTCTTGTTTTGTGTAAAATTGCAAATGGTTAATTGTGTATCACATAGTTTATTGCCGGTTCATTTTCAGTTTATTCATATTTGATTGTCATTCAGCACTTGTCTTTTGAAGAGAGATTAAACAGTAAGTCCGTTTGAACTCTGCATGGAGTTTTGAGTGTTGATGCCACTTACGTGTAGTGTGAATTAAGATTTGTCTGTGTAGTTCTCTTCTTTGATGCCTGTTTTTTGACCACCAAACACGCCCCTTTGTTGGTTTCCTGCCTTTATTTCTATCATATGTGCAAGAGAAAAAAGACTAGTTTACTTAACCAAAGATATCATTTGTAGATCTTGTATGAAACATCTTAGATACAGTGGAAAATATTTTTATCTGTTTGCCCTCAACTATTCTCTGTCATGTATTAACATTTAAGCTCTACTAAACTAGCTATTAGAATTTCTACCTGATAAAATAATATATATATCTAGGTTTTTCAACTAACTTTGAGCTTCTTTATATAGTGATCATTTCTCCACATAGTAAAACATTAGAAGTAGTTAAGAAAGAAATGCATTATCCTCTTAATATGTTATCCAAAATCCTGGATCAATCTGAAAGCAGAAACCAACTTTATAAAATATATCAATTTTTTCAGCTTACATAAATTAATAATTGATTTTGCACTCAGACATACTTATTGATCTATAATTAAAAGACCTCCAAAAGCTATTTTTTCATGCTGCCTTGCATTTCAGAATGTAGCTAAGATTTTAGAAGGAAAAAATTAAAGCATATGGGCATTCCTCTCATTTCTTTTAGTTTTTATACAAATGAATTTAAATTTCCTTTGTGAAATGCTTTATTTTACCACGGTGACTGTTTTAATATTAAAAAACAGCAGGCAGAAGAAACTGGGCAGGCAGGGTAAGACTTGAGTCTTAACTCCTGCCTTTTACTGTGCTATTCACTGTGGTTGTGTGCATGTGTGCAGTTATCAATCCCACAAACAAATATTCCCATTCTCCTGAAATGAATGGGATGTCCCTTTTAAGACTGTGTTGTTCACCCCAGTGCTTCATTCCCATTTACTATATTTATGTTAAGTTAAAACAAACAAACAAACAAAATACCTGTGGGGTCATATTTGGACAGCCAAAGTTCAAAAGTTCCCCTCTAAAGAAAAAAAAAAAAATGAGAGCATAGGACCAATACTCCTTTTTGAGCTGAGTTGGAGCTCTATACTCCTTGACAGAAAATAACGGTCTGGGTCTGGGAGCAAAAGATCGCTCTTCTTCTATTCTTTGCATTCACTTTCAAATCACATTTGACTTTGGAAATTAACCAACTTTTGGGGAGCAGTTTTAGGTTCACAGCAAGATTGAGCAGGAGGCGTAAAGAGGTCATCAGCCCCCCATTGACTTCCAATTTAGATCAAAGGAGCATTTTCTCCTGTTTCAGCAGGACCCACACATCTAGGAAGAGATGGTGTACAACAGTTTAACAGATAAAAAAGCTTTTCTCCCTTTCCCTGTCAACCCCGAAACTGTAATATTACCCTTCGCTGCATAATCGTTATGAGATTTCAGACGCAAGTCAGCAAGACTAGCTACAGACAAGCAGGTATCATATTAAGACAAAATAGAGCGAGAGGGTCCTGAAAACCATCTGTGATTGTTTTTATTCACATCTTTCTTTCTTCCCTATAACTACATATTATCCCCTTTTGTTGAAAATTTTAATCAGTTTTTCATATGGATGTCCATTTAGCTAGAAATTTTAGGTCTAATGAAAATGTATCAGAATAGTTATCAAGGGATATCCTAGGATGAAAGATTTAATATTCTGGGCACCAAATTATTTTGGACCATGCCTTAGCTGCCATTCCTAATTGCCATAAAGCACAAATACACATTCTTAGTTCCTTTTGTTTGAGCTTTACTGGAACATTATATTCTCCATTTCTAATATATATTAGTTCATCTTAATTAAAAATATAGACATGCCTTCATGTAACCAAGCAATTATACTACCAACTAATTCACAAAATCTTCTGTTTCTTCTATTCTTGATCTAAGCAATGTTATGTTTTGTTTTCTGAAAATATTAGACTCAACTGAATCTCTGTAGAGAGAACATGCGATCCTGGAGTTCGGAGGAACTGAGTTGGATAAGTTCTATGACTCCATAGCACCTTGGCCCAGTTATTTGGATAGAAGTATCAACAGAGCAGTAAGGAAGGGCAATTAATCAGGTTACCACTGTCTGATAAAATGATCCCTTAAGACCATTAACTCCCTTTGTTCTAATTCTGTGATCTCAAGAGAAACATCTAATCTATAATTTTGTCTCCTCAGAGAACCTACCTTCCCAGCAGGGTATGCCCTTGCCAGAAACTTGTCCCAGTTGTCAAGCCCTGGACTATCCCTACAGTATAATTTGAAATATTGGCAAATCTGTTTATGAACTAGCCTCATGTGAATTCAACTGAAATGACTTTCTCCCCAAGGACCAAGACACCTTTAGTAATCTGACAAAACCACATTTCTAGCTCTACACCAATATCATGACAATTTCATTAAAAATATTTCTGGAGGCATGTCCTGATAAAGTTAGCCTAACTACCCAACAGAATTTATTGAAAATGGGGTTTGACTGGCATCTGCTAAGTATTCACCTAATTTACTCCATGATGGTTCCTAGTTGAATTTTTTGTAGGAACTTGTGTCCTGCTAACTTCAACTTGTTCTTCTAGCACCAAAATTTACATTTAACTTTATTCTTTATTTAATTCCTGGACACTAAAAGTGGATGAGAGAAAGAAAGAGGGAGAGAGAGAGACAGACAGACATACTGACTGACAGACAGACACAGAGAGAGAGAGAGAGAGAGAGAGAGAGAGAGAGAGAGAGAGAGACAGAGACAGAGACAGAGAAACAGAGACTAACTTATAAGTTGAAAACAGAAAGCTCTAGTAGCTACATGCATTTGTGAGTTTTTCTGGAATATTCCTTTTTGATTTGGGGCAAATTTTGCCTTTCTGTCCTGTTTTCTCTGTAAAAGAATAATAGTACAGTCAATTTATAAAGGCTCACCATCTTGATCCACCAATACTCTTGCTTCCACCACATTAATCTTGCCATTATGGGCATGCATCACAACCCATTTATGAAAAATAGATTTTTCATATGATAGTTGACATCCACAGAAACACATGACATTTTCTTCCATATCTTTGTTATTTTCTTGAAGACTACTGAGTTCTTTCCATCCCATATTCCTTGTTAGTGTGAAAAAAGTTCTTCGTGTTGTCTAGCTGATGAACTTAATCCTTGTTCCTTTGCAGATTGTCATTGCATATTCTCTTACACTGGGCCTTTCAAAATGCTCTACTTGGACAGTGTAAGCAATTATATATGTGTGTGTATTTATTTATTTATTTTTTTCTATCACTGATATTGGTTTATACAGAAAAATACCTCTCTCATGGGCTATGCTGCCAATATTCTTGGTTACATTTGTTCAAGATTTCGCTGCTTAGTTACAGTCTCATGAGAATCAGCCATCCATAAAAAGCTGAGAGCCATTGTTAGTAGAAGGAGTGGATTTACTATTTTAGTGTCTTGATTTCATTTCTCATATAGGACTTCTATTTATTTGCATTATGTCCAAAATGGATATAAATAAAATGTACTAGTAAATGATATAAAAATATTCCACCATGGCTATGTGTATGTGTGTGCATGTGTGTATAGTTATACCAAAAAGGAAAAAAAGGCTTTTAAAGTGATACAAGGTGCATTTGTACTAGGCCAATTAGTTGATTTAAAATTTTATAATTTCAAATTTATTACATGATTTTTAATTTTTTATAAAATAGCTAATAGGCTACTAAACTGTCAGCTTCTAATTTTGCTAAATGGTGTAAAAATCATAAAATATAATAAATTTTGTGATTATCCTGTTTTCAAAATTTTGAACATGACATATTAATAGGGTCATTTGGTACACAGTATCTAACACAAATTTAAATTTCTCTATGAAATTTGTAGGATTACCGTTTTTTTCCTTTCTTCAACAATATATGTTCTTTTCAAAGATGCAACCTATATTGACAATTTCAATTTCTACTAATAAAAAGCTTGTTCAAGATACAAAGCTCTGAGAAGTTTGGCAAGGAATGAGATTCAGTTACTTAAGCTTTTTATTTATAAATAAATGATGATGCTAAGCTAACTATCATTTTCTCTTATTTATGCAAAGAACACATTAGAAGTGATGTTATTTTCATTTCCAAACACTATTATTTTATTTGCTGTTCAGATCCAAAACAGATCATTTCAGATCAAGCGCCTAAAGCTTTCTTTCTTTCTTTTATTTCTATCCAACCTGAACTTTTGCTTGGAGGCATATAATGAAAGGACAAAAAAAAAAAATCTATGTGTCTCTTTGGAAATTCAAGCTTCTTGAAGATCAGGGACAGGACTCAATAGATCCTCAGCGTTTAAACTTTCTGAATATGACATGATTTGTAATACAGAAGTAAAGGCACTTCAAAGCTGGCCATTCAAAAATGTGACCTGTCTATTGTACTTAGCTTTCAGGTGAGTTCATGAGCGTCACCCTGCTGTGATTCTTCCTGTCCCATTTTAGGAGCTTGGAAGAATAATAGCAATGATATGATCTCTCCTGTGTTTAAGCAGCACAGTTTATACAAGCATGTTATTAACTCTATCATCATATAATCCTTGCTATTTCAAATTAAAAATACATATAAAATTTAATTAAAAATTTTGACAGAAAAAAATTTACATCCTAAATGTATTACTTTAGTTTGGTGATAATTTGTTGTACAGAAATACTTTGTTTCCTTCATTTCTCTGTATTTCATATAAATGACAAAATGCCTATAAGACTTTCTGGTTCTTGAAAGCTCATATTCATGAGCTGATATTAATATGCAAATATGCTTTATTTGTCAAATGTTCTCAATTGTATAAAAACTAGCAAAATTCTTATTGTTACTAGTTATAATGAGACTTACATATAGTAATAAAAAAGTGAATTTATTGAATCAAATAGACACACCAATCCAGTGCAATACATATACATAGGTCATGACTTTGCTGATTACTTGGAGATTGTCTAGACACATAACACTTACTTAGAAGTCACAGCACGTGAATTGAACAATGGGAATATTTCTGTAAGTGAAGAATTGCTCGGAGTTGATGTGGCTGTGTTCATCTGTTAAATCAAGTGATGCCATATTCCCTAAAGTAGAGTACTTTTGATCTTCCCTCAACTATCTTACATCCTTCTTGGTAAATCATTTTCTGTATGAATAGATATAATTCTAAATACCGTGTGCTTGTCAGATCCATGAAGTGACTTGGAGAAGGCCTTATTTTCAAAATTATCTTGTCAATTTCATTGTGACAGCAGCAGAGGCAGGTAGTAGCGGTTTTCTTCTGATTATGTTAAAATCTCATCTATTATTTAGTTCAAAGCTGACAGCATATATTAAGGCTTAATGAAGGCTTTCCATAATTTCAGACTAAATTTATCTTGCCCGATTTTATATGTTTCTTTTTTTTTGTCGTCATTTGAGGGTTACAATTTCATCAAAGGTTAATCCCAGAAGGAGTTTTTCCAAATTATCCCAATATTAAATATGCAGGGCATGATTTGGGGGTGGAAAATATACCTTGTGGAATTACTGTTAGCATAAGGGGAAATATATCATAGGTATCAAAAAATGCTTTGGAGAGGTTGCTAAGACATGTATGGACTAGTTCTCATTTTGGTCAACAATTCATATCTAGTAGTCATCAAATGAGACTTGTGTGCTACAGACCTTGATTCTTAGAATATAATTAGCTTTCGTGATAGCTCCTAGTCCTCCCGTACACAGATAAATGAGAGAAATCAAACATTTAGGGAATGACACATGTGGGAGATGAAACACATTTTCTAATCAAATGCAAAGAATATTTATTATTATCATTATTATTATTATTGCTGTTGTTTTTAAACAGAATATTTGTAACTTTTTTACAGTCCTTTTCAAACAATTTTCCTTCATTGGATTTTAAACTTGGATAGAGAATGTTTTCAGACACTCGTGTAAAATGTGAAATTCAAGAGCTTAGGGGAAAAATCAAGAGAAATTGCTTTTCCCTTCCTCTCACTGTCTCTCCTGGAACTAACTTAACTTTGGTCCAGCAAAGACTTGGCCTCCCATAGCCAACACTGTGGACAACTGCCAGTTTTAGCGCTTTTCTAGAATTCACTAAATGTTATGTGGAAAACAATGTCACAGTACATATGTTGAGGTGAAAGTTTCTCCCAGACTGCTGAGCCACAGAAGTCCTTACCAACACCCTCCGTTGGCAGTAAGATATGGAGTCTCATTTGTATGGAGCATTATGCAACCTAAAATTAGTGAGATTCAAAATCCATGAACTCCATGACAAATGATGGAGGATTTGAATATTTATAACTGACTGGCTAGTGATGCAATTTATCATGTAGTATGTCATGTCTATAAAATTATTAGCACAACAATCTTGAGTTTCTCACACTAATATTTTGTATTCATTAAAACTTTTACATCAAATCGTCAAATAGTTGATATATTTTGAAATATTTCAGAAATGTTGCTGAGTGATTGCTGGAAATAAATTATGTCACAATAAACAATCCCCCAAGATGAAAAATTTAAGCTGATAGTTGATAAATTAAGAAAAAGCTAATTTGTATATTATAATTTTATTTTAGACTCATAATGCATAGAAAATGTTACCCATATCATAGAAAAATGATAGATACATTAGGAAAGTCAAACACAGGTAATAGTATCACACAACATGAGAAATATAGCTGTATTTGTTTTGGAACAGTGTATGAAATACTTCAAGAAGTATTGATTGTTTTAGGGAAATCATAGTTATTAGTGAATTTATCTCAAATAGTAGCTATATTAAAAGGATTGAAAAGATAATAATTTCACCTGCATGTACTTTTATTTTGAACAGTAACTTAGTTTGGATTTTGAAAGAACTAACCCTATATTAAAATATGTATCAATGTTTAAATGAGGAAGTAGCAGTCAAAGAGTAAAACATAGATCAGGAAAAGTTGACACAAAGCAGATGTATGAGCAGATTGTTGCCATAGATGATGGCTTAGTGCTCTTGCAGTGACCTGTTGCCAAGATCTGGAGATATACAGAGCCTACCTACCTCAGATGCATTCCACTCATGAGTGAAGGAGATGATGTTGTAATATGTGTATACCAACATGTCAAGCTATAATATAAAAACAACTTCTCAGCATACCTACAATTTAAGGTCAAATAATATAGGTGAATAAAGCTAGATTTATTTAAGCATACACACACACACACACACACACACACACACACACACACACAGAATCAGATATTGGGGTGAAAGCTGAAAGATCAAAGAAGCAGAAAAGCCAGCCACTAGTTCTTACCTCTTCAAAATCCTCAGCCTAAAGAGACTGAGTTCCTGTTTCCTCATACCTTATATAACTTCTCTGAACAGACATCACTTCCTAGGATTAAAGGCTTGTGTGCTTCCCAATACTGGGATTAAATATGTATGCCACCACTGCCTGACTTTGATTCCAGTGTGACCTTAACTCACAGAAATCCAGTTGGATCTCTGCCTCCACAGTGATAGGATTAAGGGTTTGTGCCACCACTGCCTGGCCTCTATGTCTAATCTAGTGGCTGGCTATGTTCTCTGATCCTCAGGCAAGTTTGTTAGCGTACACAATATAACACACACACACACACACACACACACACACACACACACACATGAGATATATTTATGTATGTACATCTGTAGCTGTAAGTTTTCCCAGGTCTTGCCTACTCAGCAGTCAGTGGTCACTTATAAAATAATCATTCAGAGGGTTAATGTTAATGATCAACTGTATGGCCTATGGACCAGGCATCTTACTAGTTATGTCTTATAACTTAACTAATTTCTATAAGTGTATAAGTTGCCACGTGGCCATTGCTTACTGATACTTTTACATTTTGCTTCTCATGGTAGTCCTTGCATCTTCCCTGACTCTACCTCCCTCCTTCCTTTCTCTCTTCTTGGATTTCCCGCTTGCCTCTAAGCTGCCTTGCCATAGGCCAAAGCAGCTTATTTATTAAACAATGGGAGCAACACATATTCAGAAAAATATCCCCCAGCAATTGCCCTTTTCTATTTAATCAAAAAGGAAGGCTTTAGCTTTAATATAGTAAACTTATATATAACAAACAGTTATCATGCAAGAATTACAGTTACAATATCTAGTCTATTTGTATTTGGTCAAATTAAAGAAAGTATTTTATCTCTCCTGTACTTGTGAGTCTAAGGTTTAATATATAATTTATCTTTTATCATGATTAAGGAAAACTATAATTATAGCTAACTAGTCTTCAATTACATCAAAGACCCCAGAAGGATATAGTATTACCTAAGTAAACAGGAAGTTCATTGTATGTAACTTCCAGAAATCTAGCATGACAGAGACAGTTGGCTGCCTGCACAGTCACCCAGAGTTCCTCTGTAATGCTGGGACATCCATTTTTAGCCTATAAGTCTAGTTTCTCAGTCATTTTTTCCTGTGTTCTATAGAATGTCTGGCAGTCTCCTCTGTAAAGAAGGAATCTGAAGAACCATCTTGTCTTGTAAAGTTCAGTGGTTACCTTCTTTTGGGTCGTGCATGGCCGGTCAATACAGCATACTGTCAATTAGTAGACACAAGGGCACCATTTGCTCAGTGGCTAACTTTTGCCACAAAGGAAGCAAACTTCATAATGAGTTTCTTCAATGCCCATCATCCTCCTTGAAGTAATTGGCGCTGCCAGGAGCAGACATGTTTCATTGTCCAGAAAAGTCTAAGTTTTTAAAACATATTAAATGCCATATTCTGTAGATCTTTGCAGTCTTTAAAGATTACCTACCTAATTGAAACATATCTATGTATACACAGAAAATTTAACTAACATGACTATAAGTTTGATTATCATGGATGACTAATTATTAATCTGTCTTTCTTAATTATACATTACATTTTCAAATGAGACGCACAAACATAACACCTTAAACAACAGTAGAAATATACATACAGTAAAAAAAAATTAACTTTAAATTTGTATCAATAACCTAAAATCCAAAGCAATGTAAAACATTTTAAACAAGTAGATTCTTTAAACAAGTACGGCTCTTTAAAAGTAGATTCAATAATCTACCCTTTTATCCTATCATATCTATACTATCCCCTTTTCTTCTTTAGAAAGAAATTCCATTTATAATCAACCCCCTTTAAATAAAAATAAACATTCATAAACAACATTTTGGGAATTGGGCATAGCTTTTCAAACTACTTCCTGGTGGTTGTGGGTGTTAGTAATCTTATGGGGATTCTGAGAATATTAAGAATTATAGTTAAATCTTGGCTGTAGTCATCAGTGAGGATGGATTGTTCAGCCAGTTGCTTTGAAGATGATTTTGGATGTTGGGTCATCTGAGCCATGATGTCATTTGGAGACCTTACAGATGGTCTTGGCTGATCAAACCATATTAGCCAGGAAGCAATCCACAGGTTCTCATCTTCTGTAGAAACACAAGCAGAACCTCTTTTCTAAAGCAATGTAGACACAATTTCTGAAGTTACAAATTCTGAAGTCAAGATACCTTAAAATATACATATTGGTTTAACTGAGTAGCCTTTACAATCAAATGTCTCTTTCCAGGTAAAATTTCCCAAAGACAATATAATAACCTGTAATATCCATATTCTTTCTATAATTTCATCTTTACATGGCTTAACTTTTATATTATTCTTATTGTCTCTTTAAGGACAATTAGAATAGTAATTTGTCTACATATATTCATGTCCCAATATGTTAGTAGTGAAAATTCCATCGTGGATGTATCAGTTTACTCAATTTCTAAACCCTGAAACATGGTACATTAGTCATACCCCCCTGAAACATGGCACATTAGTCATACCCCCCTAGAAGAGGATAAAAATATATATAAAAAATACCTACTAAAAGGGAATTTAATAGATTGGTTAACACAATATGATTTGGGGTAGTCAACCATGGCTATTGTGATACTGTGGGTACTAAGAAGTACTTCATCCACAAGTTTGGATGACTCAGCAGTCCCAGGATGTTGCAGATTGGATGAAGGATTGCTTAGGGTTATTGTTCTACTTTATGATGCTGGGTTGTAATGTCAGTAAAACTTAGCAGGAGCAGCAGCACAGATGACAGTGGCAGCAACAAGCCAGATGCATTTACCAGTCAAAGGTAGAGACAGACAGACAGAAAGCAACACCTTCCCTTGAGACCCCCTAACATCTGTGCCTCTGTTGAAGGCATGTCTATGGAGGATGTCTTTCAGAGAAAACCATTTCAAACTCACCAAGAGTTATGTCTCTCAGCGGAATCCAGATCCAGTCAAATTGCCAATCAAGTTTAGCTACCATCTGTAGCCTACCTAAGTCCTTTGGAAGTCAGAGATAACTTTTGTCAGAATTGCCAGAAACAAACAAAACAAAATTAAAACAACAGCAACCAAAAAGTTTCAAGGGACAGTGATTGTCTTGAGCAGGATATCAAGGTTTAAGCTAAGGATGGACTATGGAAGTATCTGGTGAATTCATGGGTAGAGTGAGAGTCACAGATAAAGCTATTTGGCAGGAATTCAGTAAGACAGTGAATCGCAATGGTTAGTATGAGTGGATGTAACCATATATTTCAAAATCAGGTTCTATAATGACATCTCCAATACATGTCTATTCAAAATGGGAGTGAGTTGAGGTCATGAGGAAGTTGCTTAACACATGAAGAGAGATGCAGAAAAAAGTCCTTTGAGGGTAGCCTGTCATGGAAAAACGGCTTCTAAGCATACCTACAATTTAAAGTCAAAATCTTTAGGTGAATAAAGCTAGATTTATTTAAGCATTACTAAATATGATGCATGGGTAATCTCTTGGGGTGTGCATCAGTCTAGAGATTTTATAATGAAGACCAAGGGTAAAGAATATAGCTCTATAAATATAACCACCCAAAATCTCAGAGGAGCTGATTCAGACACAAGTTGAAGTTCTCAATGAGATAGAAATCATGATTCTTTACAACATAACCATTAGAAATTAACGAGTAACATCTAGACCCACCAGAGAAGCTGCACATATGAATGTACAGGAATTGCAACAGCACAAAAACTATGTAAGGCTAATCTAGATTGAATCTAAGGATGGAGAGGAGAATTGGACACACAATCCTGTTCCTAGCTGTGGATTTAATGACAACTGTTAGCTGCAAGAAAGCAGGAGGCAGTTTTCTCCAAGAGTGTAGTCCCCAATAGGTTGGTCCAGTGGATGGTCACACATTCAAGAATATTTGGACAAAACAAGTTGTCCTTGAAATGTTAAACTATAAAAGAACAACATTATATGAACAGGGGTGTGTGGGTGTGTGGTTGTGTATGGATATGTGGAAACAGACAGTGTAGGGAGCTGAAAATGATCAAAACATACTTTATAAAACTCAAAATTCTCAAAGAACTAAAACAAAACTAAACAAAACCCACAAAATCCTATACAGTCACACAAGTATAATACAGCAACATAATATATACTTTACTATATAATAGTATAACTGCAAGAGCTTAATGTTGTTTACACATTTGTATAATTTAAGTATGCAGACCTGTATCTTGCATTTAAAATGGTGTTTATCAAGTATTATGAAGACAGACCTAATAGAGGTTCTACAATGTATATCTTTGTGTGTTGGGTATATGCTTTGCAGTATGTGATTAGCCAGGCAAAGAAAAATTTTCGATGACCAGGAAATATTTGAGGAAAACATTAGGAATTCAACTGGATAGATCATTTCTATATACTAAAAAGCAACTCGATTGAAATAAAGGATAGATGTAATAACATCTACTTATATTTAAACTGCCTCTGTGCTTTATTTTCAGAGAACTAATAGAAACTCTTCATGGGTTTGAATTCCCACACCTAAGAAAAATGTATATCATTATGTAATAGTGTCTTAAAATTACTCTCAAACTTGCAATGGATACAAAACATGTATTTTAACACTCAAACAATGTGAGAGATATGTTATATGAGAATGTAGTAAACTAAATTACATGATGATTTAAAAAGAACCACTAGTCTGGAGTCAGTACTTTAAGAATGGAAATTAAACAGTAAGATGATCGGGCAATTCCTACAATTATAAAACTTATGCCTGTTTGTTGGGATATGAGTAAACTTAATTCAATTGTAAAGGAAAACAAGAGGGTTAAGAGAAAGCATTTTGAGGGTCATTATTACAAAACAGTTCTCTATAAGGTTTGAAAAGCTTCATTGTCCAAAAGGTAAAACAATATGAATATGTGGTAATTTTCACATTTTAGAAATATTCAAAATAGCTATCTAATTACTTTCCATGTAGATAATAATACTGTAGAAATTAACTACAAAAAATTATATTTTTAAAAGAGTATTTGTAAGCTAAAAGGCAATTCTCCGTCATGTAATGTGTTATTAGATTTGAGATGAAAAAACATGTAGAAAAGACAAATGTAAAAGGTCCAAGAAAGGCGGGGGAGGTAAAGGGAGAATTAAAGACACATTTCTTCATGCCATTGCATACTGCTCATTCAAAGTTACACCCCACGTCATTTCTCCTGGGAAAATTAGAATGTTTTCCCATCTTCATTACCTTTTAAACTTACCTTTAATAATATGTCTTATTATGATACTTAATCATATATGAGCTCCTACACATTTTGTTTAAATCACCCACCTCATGTTGTTCCATATACCTACTGGTCCCACCCGGATAGTTTTCCAACTGTCCTTCAGATGGTTGGTTATTTTTGGAAGAATTAAAAAGCAAGTATATACGTAAAAACTTTACAGCTACATACTGTAGAAGTCATTTTCATCCCACAGATCCCAACCCTTGGGGGAGTCGAATCACCTTTTCACAGGGATTGCCTAAGAAATCAGAAAACACAGATATTTACATTATGATTTATAACCGTTGAAACATTACAATTACGAAGTAGCAACAAAAATGAGTTTATGGTTTCGGGTCACCACAGCGTAAGGAACTGTATTAAAGGGCCATAATATTAGGAAGATTGAGGACCACTGTAGTATAGGCTTTTTCAGAGTGTTTTCTTCATTTTATTGGATAAAATGTTTACACAATTTAGGAGACAGACAAAAGCTATTTAGAAAAGAACAACTCAAAATATAGCAGCTTAAATAATGGATTACTTCTGTCTTATACAGTGCACATAAGTAGGAGGACATCATAGGCTATATTATTGTTGGCCCAAATTTCTGTTACTATTTGGGAATACAAGTTCATCTGTCTTGCCACAATGCCATATTCCATGGTACCACTTTGTTCTGCATCGTCTTATCTTGATTCATCAATGATTTCATCCTAGGAAGTGAAAACATACTGTAAACAAAAAAAATCACATAAGTGCTAAATTACAAACTAAGAAGTGATATATGTTTGCTCGATTTTATTAACACAAACTTAATAACGAACCAACTATGACAGAAGCTGCAAGCTCTCATTGCTGCCAAGAATTAATGAAATGAGGGAGATAATGCTTGGATGAAAGAAAGCAATGGGCATCTGATACTCCTAAAGAAAAGCAAAGTATGATTTCCAACTGTTCAAGTCACTGGAGTGGTTGTATTTTTAATGACACATTTGCATAGAATGTTTGTCTTCCTATCAAGTGATCTAAATAAATCTGAGGTTAAAGGAAGTGTTTTTGATATCTAGTTTAATGCAGATAAATTATTGGGAAACAGATATACTCTGAATCAAGGATGCATTGAAAAGATACAATGAAGGAAGTGTGTAGCAGAGCTGGGAATATTCCAGATATTTGCTGTTTTCTCTGGTGACATCTTCAAACTGAAGAACTTATTTTCAGTCCTACACCACAGATTTCAATTTTTAATAAGTTAATTAGTTTTAAAAAATGGTATCCAGTATGGATTCTATTTTTAATTATGCAACTTATTGTTATTTAATTCTTTGTTAAAGTATTCTCTTTTCAAATTATGACAAGGCTTTTTCTAAACTATTTTTCTTCTTTTTTAGGGGAAATGCATAAAATAATTATTATACATACAAATAGCTGTAGTCATGTATTTTCATTAAGATAAATGCAGAAAATATATAATTCAATGCCTTGTTTTCGTACTTTATTAAATCATTACCAGTCACTTATATAGGCCCTATAGCCTATTATGAATGGAGTAGTATTTGATTGTATCTAAGTTACATTATATCAGTGTAAGTGAAAAACATTGTAAGTAAAGTCCAAGGCATACTTAAAATGTTAATTATTTTCATGTTTGTATAATTGGAATCGATAACATGTTATCTATTCTGAGATACATAAACTATATTTATTGGTATTTACTGTGCTTCATTTACTCTGAAATATCTTCTTTATGCCCACTAAACCATGAAATTGAAGATACTGTTGCTTTTCTCTCTGTCTTCCTTCTCTCTCTTCTTTGCATTACTTCCTTTCCCCCCTCTTTCTAATGTATGAGAAAAATCAATCTTAAAGGAGACCAAGAAGCTTGACAATATTATTGTATTAGCAAGGGCAGAATAAGTGAATGGGAGATCGAAGCCTTCTATCATAGTGTGTGGAAGCCAT
The DNA here is from genome assembly GCF_903995425.1 of Onychomys torridus. NCBI lineage: Eukaryota > Metazoa > Chordata > Mammalia > Rodentia > Cricetidae > Onychomys > Onychomys torridus. The sequence goes on along the minus strand of NC_050454.1, from coordinate 45,135,012 downwards.
TTGTACAGTGATGCTAAATTTCCTTTTGTATGTTGAACCATCAATTTCTTACACAAAATGATAACTATTAGATCAATTCTGTCTCTTGCTCATATATATGTAATTAATGCTTTGTATATTTCATATATTCAGAGAAGAATCATACCAATAAACAGAACAGTTAACTTGATTAACTATACGTTTATTTCATTGGATTTCTAAATTGTCAGTTACTACAATGAGTGTTACATTTACACTGAAAATGAATATTATTCTTTAAAGCATCTTCTGCTTAAAATGGAACTTTGATGAGTGACTGTATTCATTATTTTACTAGGCACACTGAGAGATAATGAAGGAGGTAACAATCATGGCAGGAATGCATTAATATTAAATATTTACTGCATAACTCACCCTTATTGGACACAGCTGTCGATGAAATATGCCCTCACTGCTGACAAGTTGCTCCTGTGTTTTGGTTGTAGATTAGCTTGCAGCCCTGCTCTGTATTCTTTATCTTCATCACTGCACCAGTACTTTAATTAGGCAGTGCAATCTTCTGCATAGTGATTAGGAAATCACAGTTAAAGAAGGTGTTACAAAGAGATTTTTCTCTGGAAGCTGCACAAAAGGGCTCACAGGTTTGGAAATTTCCCCATGTAAAGTATGAAGGAAGCATATTAGGATTTCAAAAGCAAATGACAACTGACCTTGTATCCTTCAGCTTAAATTGTCTTTAAACTTTTGTGAAACACTGGCTGAAACTATAAAGTCTTGAGCACTGGTTGACAAATACAGCTTTGTGATTAGTTTGTAAGAAAGAAGAATTTCCTTTGTTAGAGACTCAAATGATGTTAGAGCCCAAAGTACATTGAAGTAAACACTTTCACTACTATTATAATGTAACACATTGAAAATATGATTCAGAAAAATGGTAAATTGGTTCACTTTTGCAATTATCTTATTATGAGCACTTAAATATTATTTTGAAGAACAGATTATCCATGTTTTCAGAATGAAAATTTTAACATACCAAGGGAAATATAATTTGATAATACTTCCAGGACTAGAGAGCTCAAGAAACAGGTCACATCCACATAGAGTTTTGTCACTATAGACAGACTATTTTTATTAATACAAGAGATATAACATTCAAAATTATTACTTCTACAAAAGCTCAAGTATTGATTTCACAAAAAAAGCAGTTCAAGACATTAAACATTAATAATATTGGCAAGGAAAATTTAGACACTCTTGGCAAACTTATTAGTGTCTCTGAAATTTTTCATCATCTCTTTTGTCCAAGTTGTATTAGAGATGACTTTTTTTTTCAAAATTCACTTTCTATATTTCAAATAAAATTTCTATAGTTGTTAAAAAGTGATAAGGTATAAATGTGATCATTTCCCATTAATGAGACTTTATTTTATATCAACACATGGAAAATGCAACTTTTTGAAGTCACCATAAATATGTATATGCAATTTATAAACTTTAAATATGTGTGTGTGTTAGTTAAGATACTATGTAATAAACTTTACACAGAAAATGTCAAATAAGTGTACCTACATGAAAATACAAGGAATTGTTACAATTTAAATGCAGCTTTATTTTTATTTGTTTTCAATGTCTTCTAAGCAGAACTGTGTTGTTGTTTGTTTTTGCTTTTTATTAGACAATCAGGTGTTTTAGACAGGCTGAGTAACAAAGCTTTACATAGTTAAACAAATGCAACATAAACAAAAATAACACACCTCAAAATAATATTACCCAGTATTTCCTCCTTTTTTTCTACACAAAACTGAAATGTTTAGCTTTAACATAGTAAGACTGTATACAGTAAGAACAATTATAAAGTAAAGATTATATTCACAATGTACTGAATTCCAATTAATTTGTGTCTCATAATTTAAAGAAAATACTCCATAATCTATCCTATCTAAGTAAATCCAATATTTTACACCTAATTTACTTTCTATCATATCTACAGAAAACTGCAACTATAACTATCTAGTCTCAAATCCATCTAATGTCCCAGAAGGATATAACATCTTTAAGTAAACAGAAAGTGCATTGCAAACAACTTCCAAAAACTCTAGAAATGACAGAGACATCTGACTGCCTGGAAAGTCACCTGAAGTACCTCTGCAGTTTGTGGGCATTCATCCTCACCTTATAGGCCTATATATATAGTATTTGGCAGACTTTTCAATAGTGCAGGAAATTTGAAAGATTGCCCCACCTATATTGGCAAATTTTGTTAGCCTGTGTCCTGCAGAATTTCTGCCATTTTCTTCTGTGAAATGGGAACCATGAAGGACCAACCTGTCTTGTTTTGGCAAAGTTCAGTGGTCACTTTCTTGTGGGTCCTGCATGTCCAGTTTATACAACATATTGTCAATCAGTCTAGGCAAAGGCAGCTTCTTGCCCAAAAGCCTAGCCTTCCTACACTAAAAGCAAATTCCATGAGGAGTTTCTTCAGTGCCCATCATCTCTGAAGTAAATTGGAGCAGATGTGTCTCATTATCATGAAAATCCCTAAGTTCACAAAACATTAAATTTCATATTCTATATGTCTTTTGAAAGGCTTAGAGACTATCTATCTAAAGTATGACCTGGAAATCATATCTAATGTATTTATAATTTGATTGTTATAAATTACTAACTACTAACCTATGTTTCCTGATTATCCTATTTAGCTTTCAAAATATTAGCTTTCAAAAACTAGAATTTCACCCTACATTTCCAAATGAATTACATAGGCACAGTACCTCAAACAAAAATAGAAACATACATATAATTTGTTGTAACAGAAATAACCTTAAATTTTTATCAATATATAAAAAGCCTTTAAACAAGAGTAGAAACATATATATGTATATGTATATATGTGTGTGTATATATATATATATATATATATATATAAAGTATAATGAAGTTATCTTTAAATTTGTATCAATATACTATATTTCCCTAAATGATACAAACAATCATAACCCATCAAAGAACCAAAAACCTCCCACACTCACTAACTATTGAGTATGTGGGAATAGTTTTCTCTAGACTGCTTTCTGCCTGCTGTGGGTAAAGGAATCTTTTTTAGAGGGTCCCTGTGAAAGTTGAGATAATGGAAGACCAACAATAACCTTTGCTGATAGATACCACCTGTCAAGATTGATGAGGTCTACTTTGATCACACCTGGTCCATATTATTTCTGAAGGAATCCACAATCTCTCATCTCCTGTGGGAACAAAACTCTGAAGCCTTTTTGATTTCCATTTGAAAAATATGTTTTTGACAATTTTTAAAAATTAAGGCATTCCTAAAGTATATAGGTTTATTTATTTCAACATCCCATCTTTCAATCCCATGTTTCTTAGTAGTTGTTTGCTTTTTAACATTCAAAAAATTCAAAATTAACAAATAACTTAGATGATCCAGACTCCCTGTGTATTTTCCACCTCTATGTGGCTTACATCTTCTACATTACTTTTACTCTCTTTATAGACCTTACTTTATTATTTTTAAACTAATACTTTTTTTGTATGACTGTCCATACTTCTTTCTTTTCTTTCTTAAGCCTACACACATTAAAAAACTCACTGGGACCTGTTTGGAAGTTGTTTTTTTTTTCCCCCTGTCTGGACCTCTTTTATTGTCTATCTTTTAGACTGTGAGCAAACTTTTAAACTGTTAAGCAGTGTGGACTTTTGCCAGAGACTTTGGTGGCTGGTTCTGCCACCTGTGAAAGTCAAGCCTAAAGCTTACAGCACAATCAGAGGTTTATTTGACCAAAAATTCCCAATTTTCCTACAGGTCTAGAATTCCAATGGTTGCACTGTGGCATGTGTTGTTACTTAGTTTTTGTTTTTTTTGTTTTTGTTTTTTTTGTTGTTGTTGTTGTTTTTTAATTCCTACTTAACATACTAGCTGCTCAAAGGCTCACTGTCTTGGGAAACTCTTAAAGGGGCCATATCCTCTTTTTTGTTTGTTTGTTTTTCCCCCAAGCTTTCCCAGGCCCTGTGAAAATAAGCCCCAAATTGTGTGCCAAAATATTTTTGGCTGTTTTAGTGTTTATTAGATCATCAGATGTTTTAGACAGGCAGAGTAACACAGCTTCACCAAGTTAAACAAGTGCAACATAAACAAAAGTAACACACCTTAAAATAAGATTCCCCAACAGACCAGGTTAGTGTAAAACTTACAGTTATGTCACAGACTGGAATTAATGCATAGCCTACCACAGGAAGCGCTTACTGCAGTTTTACTCTACTAATAACTTTAATAGTAATAATTCATTGATGAATGGCATTGTGTCTTGAAATTAATTAGCCAGCTTCTACTTTCAAATGTACTTTTAGTCATAAAATGAAGTCATTTCATACTTTGTCTTTGTTTCTTGTCAATTTTTGTGTTTGATATGATTCTAGGGCACATATTTTGTACCAGAACAGATGGATAAGTTTGCAGCATAAAGGCTATGCATTTAATTGTACTGGTTAAAAAATATAGACTATTCCTGTTTGGGGAAACTATATTTTCTCTCTGATCTGTATTTTTTTTTCTTTTTTTGGTTTTTTGAGACAGGGTTTCTCTGTGTAGTTTTTCACCTTTCCTAGAACTAATTTGGTAACTCAGGCTGGCCTCGAACTCAGAGAGATCCACCTGGCTTTGTCTCCCAAGTCCTGGGATCAAAGGCGTGCACCACCACCACCTGGCTGTTCTGTATTTTTTTTATGAGAACCTAAATACAAATTCATGCTTCAATACACTAGTGATGACAAAATGGATTAGTATAGAATAATTTCTTGAAACAGTTCATTTTATTGGCATTATTGTTTTTAAACACAAAGATCTAATTGATGGTTTGCTTATATATTCTTTTCTGATTTTTCTCAACATGACTAGTCATATCCCAACTATATATATATAATGTGAAATAAAGTAAAATCATATTGGATGGCCAGCTAAACCTTTTAATTCCAAATTTGAAACTTGACAATGTATACACATTAACAATCCTCCTCCCTGTCCTTTCACAACTCTCTCAAACTGTCTACCTCAACTTTTTTAGGAAATTAACCCCAAGCTATTTGTTGTTGTTTTGGTTGTTGGTTGTATGTGTGTGTGTGTGGTGATGGTGGCAGTGGTGGTGATGGTAATGTGGTAATGGTGTGGTGATGGTGGTGATAGTGATGTTTTAATGATGGTGTGGTGGTGGTGGTAGTGATGGTGTAGTGGTGGTGATTTGATGGAGATGGTATGGTGGTGGTAGTGGTGATGGTGAACTGGTGGTGGTGATGTGGTAGTAGTGGTAGTAGTGGTGATGGTGATGTGGTGAGGATGGTGTGTTTGTTTGTGGTAGTGGTGATGTGTTACTGATGGTGTGGTGGTGGTGGTGGTGGTGGTGGTGGTGGTGATGATGATGTAGTGGTAATGGTGTGGTTGTGGTGATGTGTTATTGTTGGTGTGGTAGTGATGTTGGTGATGGTGATGATGGTGTTGTGGTAGTGGTGGTGACTGGTTTTGTTTTTGGTAAAAAAAAAAAAGATGATAGCATGTGGGTATTCTGGATAGATAACATGTCCCTGTCACACTATTTATAAAGCCAATAATTTCTCTTGTGTCTAAGCTTCATAGACATTTTGCTTTTACATTCTGTTTGGTTTCTGACTTTCTCAGTTCTAGAGTCAATTGTTTTGATGGGTCCCATAACTACCAATGTGACTTTCAATTTCTCAGATTATAAACAGCTCTTCTTCTCCCTTCTGTACTCTCCCCCTTACTGGAGATCTGTGTCCCCTTGAATTATCATTTACCTTTTATCATATAACTCTAGGAGTTCTAGAGTATGTACATGTGGTCAACCACTGTGAATGCATATCCTAAACTAAGACTGTGTTTCAATACCACATAGCTGGAAGTAACACGAAACATTCAGATGCACCTTAAGTTTGAGAAAATTAACTCTGTGTGGTGAATGAAAGAAGAAAAGAGATGGACACTGAGAATATGCAACCTGGAGTCTTGGGAGTTTTGAAAAAATCTCTTTGATGTTGTGTGGATTTATTTGCCTTAAGTAAATGTTTAACCTATTGACAAGGTGTTTTTTGTTTGTTTGTTTGTTTGTTTGGCTTTTTTTTTTGGTGTGTGTTTAACTATGTATGAATTTCAAGGAAGGATATCTAGGCACCTAGCTGAGTCATTTTAACTCTCTAGGAAATGTAAATGTGTGCTACCCTCTTCTGTAAAGTGTGGAATTGACTAAAAATATGACCTGAAATCTATTTCATTGTTTTGTGACACTACATAAATATAATATATAAATAAAGAAAGACAAATCTATCACTATTCTAATTATCATTTCCAATATTGGAATAATTCATTCCACAAAGATATGTTCGGTAACAAAATCTAATGTGAAGGATGCTGCTGAAGATTACTTTTCACTATTCCCTAATCATTGGGGGCTCATAGAAGAGCTGCATTTTAGGCTGGGCAGTGGTGGCACACGCCTTTAATCACAGCATTCAAGAGGCAGAGCCAGGTGAACCTCTGTGAGTTCAAGGCCATCTGGTCTATAGAGCAAGATCCAGGACAGACACCAAAAATACACAGAGAAACTTTGTCTTGAATATATATATATAGAAACTTTATACTGGCTTTGGATACATCTTAGAAAATAGTCATTGCTTATCATGCACTCAGAATAAATTTAATATTTTGTTAATATGTCATTTGTTTTATATTGTAGTTCATGGGATACTGAAGAAAAAGATACTCTGTAAATAAGGAAATCTCTACAAGTTATTTATAAATATTTCAGTAGCAATACAACACTTTTATCTAATTACCAAAAATGAATGGAAATTTTATGACTATGAAGGAAATTTGAATAGCCAGACATTATTTCTAGGTGTGTAATGTTTCTAGTAAATTACTATTATTATTTTAATTAAAACCAACTGAGAGAGTTTGTTTGCCTTGATAACTAGTAGCACTAAAAATATTCAAATTATAATTTAGTGTATTAATTTCATACATGTACTTAAAAATAAAATAAGTAGCAAAATAAATAATTCCAGCCTATTATCTAAACAATACAAAATAATAAGTCATTAAAGAACATTGTCTGTGAATTGTCTATATTTCAGTCTAATTACACATTGTTTTAAATGATTCACCATTTTATTGAGATGTCTTTCTTTTTTCCAAAAGTGATTTGCCTCACCATACCTGAAAAACTTATAAGTATTTAGCATCTATAAGTTGTACACACATGCTCACATCCAAATTTTGAAGACTGTTGTAAGGAGACCCTCTTCGTACATCTTTGATAAACTGTAGGAGATATACCTTAGCACAATTTAGACCATTGCTTATTTTTAAGCCATACAGAAACAGTAAACTTTTTCCCAGAATTAATTTCTATATGTTAGATTTAATCCCCCTACCTCATCTCTTTTTTCCTATATTTATTTAATATACATAAATAAATGGATATTTACATTGAAGTAAATATTTTCTACTAAAAATGATATTTTATGAGACTGTAATCAGGAGAGTAGCAAAGAAGAATAGAAAAGTATTGGAGAGAGCAGGTGAATGAGCTCTGCCTCTATTATTCTCTTATTCATGTCCTTTATGAGTTTTTCATGTACATGCACACTGCCTATCTCAGCCCAAGGCCAGGACTTTGTCAATGTTCTGTAGATAGGAGAGGAAAGCTAATTCTGCGAGCCACTTAGGCTGCTGAAATGTATCCTTTAATTGTTAATAATCAGTTTCGATATACAGCATGTCTTATAAAATAATTCATTTCTGTAGAAGCAGAAAGCACTTTCAATTCCTGCATCCTAGAAAAAAATAATATGCTAATTTGATCCACAAAGTATCACTGTGCTTACTTATTATCTATATTTAAATACATCAAAAATATCTTAGGAGTTTGGATATATTTTTGTAAAAGCCAATATTTATAAATATGCACATACTTTTTTTCTGAGAAGACATACTCTTCTAATAATTAATCATTTTCTCTATTGAAAATAAGCACATAGAAAACCTCTTGAATAAGCTTTATTTTTGGCAGTTGTGTTATGAAGTATTTGACACTGGACAGCAGATTAGTAACCTTATTAGTTAAGACTTTTGCCCTTAAGCATATCCACTAGTGTGTGCTTCTAAAGCCTCAAGTGGAAAGATTACTCTACTGTCAAATAACAACAACAACAACAACAAAATAACAACATCTGAGTCTTTTTTCTTAAGGACTATAAATATTTAAATATTTTCCCATCAATGGCTAACTGGTCTCTTAATTACCTTCTTTTCTTATATAGCAATATTAGTTATTTATACAAGTGTATTCTGATGTTAATAACCATAAGGATTTAATCCAGTGGAACTTTCTGTAGCAATATCTATCTATAACGATTTTTAGCAGTTCTTTTAAGGACTTATTAACTAGGTATTATTAACTTTAACTACTTAACCAGGTATTGTTAATACCTGGGTTGACTAGGTATTGTACTTTATTTTCTTCATAGACGGGGCTGATGAGAGAGCCTGGATTATTCATTTGATTCAGACAGTAGATGTTATGACTAACAAATTTAATGGGAATTCCTCTTGTTGAGTTGTCTGTACCTCATAAGACAATGCTGCTTGTGATTAAAATGTTGAAATGTGGATTTTTTTTCAAAACAACATAGTGATGTAAAATGATTAGCAGACAATCTCATTTCCATGTAAGGGGTTTATTTTGTGTGTGTGTGTGTGTGTGTGTGTGTGTGTGTGTGTGTGTGATTGCAAATGTTATAGTGTTGAAAAACAATGTGAGATTTATAATAAAACTTTTGAGTCATTTTAATTATATGCAATATCAAAAAAGTTCAATTTTGTATATCAGAATCATTTCATGGCCATGTGAATCATATAGATGTATTTTATATGTAAGTGATATCTAACATTCTTACGCTGTTGCTGTGATAAAATGCACTGACAAAACCACTTAAAAGAGAACATATTTATCTCACAGTTTAAGGTATACCCCATCATAATAAAAGTAAAAGCAGCAAGACCTTTCAAGGACTAATCTAATGAAATCCACAGTCAGAAAAGACCAGTGGATGTGTGATGTTAATGCTCACCTTGCTTTCTCTTTTCTTAAATGGTCCTTGAGTCAATTTATTTATTTTTATTTATTTATTTTTCAGTTTCACCTCAGTATCACCTTTCTCTTCTCCTCTTAGTCCCTCCACCCCACCTTCCCACTAGCTACCCTCCTTTCTGCTCTCCCTTTCTATTCATAAGATGACAGGCCACCCACATATATTGTCAAAACATGGCATGTCAAGTTGTAGTTAGACTAAGCACCCTGCCTTTATTAAGGCTGGGCAAGGCACCCTAGTATGAGGAATAGGGTTCCATAAGCCAGTAAAGGAGTCAGAGACAGCCCCTGCTCCACTGTGAGAAGTTCCACAAATAGACCAACTACACAACTGCCATGTATATGCTAGGGCCCAGGTCAGTCCCATGCAGGCACCCTTATTGTCTCTGTGAGCTCCCATGAGCCCAGGTTAGTCGACTCTGTGGGTTCTCTTTTGATGCCCTTGACCCCTCTGGCTCCTACAATCTTTTCTCCCCCTCTTCTTCAGGATTTCCCAAACTCTACCTAATGCTTGGTTGTGGGTCTCTGCATCTGTTTCCATCTGTAAAGGGGTTGAAGGCTCTCTAATAACAATTGGGGTAGTCACCAATTTATGAGTATCAAGACTTCAGTGGAGGGAGTGGGACACTAACCAGTCTCACAAATTTTGACCTACAGTCTCTCCTGCCTTTGGCAGGCGCTGAGGTAAGGGTGGCACAGAGATTGTGGGAGTAACCAACCAATGACTGATCTAGCATGAGACCCATGCCAGGAGAGAGAGCCCACCCCTGACACTGTCTGGAGCACCAGGACCCAGGGGCTGGATGGCCCAGATACCTAGGGTAGAAGCAAACATGACTAGAGTTTTTTTTTTTTTTTTAATTATTGTAATGATGACTAACAATATTATGCTATACTCATAGATTGGTCCCTAGCCCAATAGTCATCAGAGTGCTTTCATCCAGCAAATGGTGGAAACAGATTCAGTCAAACATAATCCTCTCCCTAAGGGTTTGTACCACAAGCAGAGGGTAAGCCTTCACACCTCAATTAATGTAGCGATGATAATCTCTTAGAAAGGCAATCCCAGAGGTCTATCTTCAGGGTGATCTTAGATTCTGTTAAATCAGAGTACTAACACTCAACTGTGTCTCATTACTTTCAAACGTCCTTTTCTCTGAATAGTATGGGGCATGTGAAAGACAAAAGATTTTTATGATCCAAGGTTATCTATTTTGATATCTATTGACAGAATGCAGAAAACTAAAAAATGTTAAAAATGTCAAAATTTCAGCCAAAAAATAAATAAATAAGAAAAAAAAAAAACAGTTGTAATAGCATACCACCATGAACAGCCTTTCTTCCTGCCATGTTCGGAGCTGATGGATCCTTGCCACTTGTAATTTTTTTAGAGCTCTGAGTTGCCTCCAACTTGCCTCTGAAAATATGAGCATGCTATTTTCATCACTGAAAACTCACACTCTTTTTGTGATAATGAAGTTATGATGGATTAAGTCACACTTGCTCAAATGGATCAATCAAATGTGAACTAAACTTCTTCATTGATGGGAACTTACACATTTTCTAGGCTACAGAGCAAACTAGAGAATACAATTGTTGCAGAAACAACTTTAATAAAGGAGTCTATTGAAAACTCTAGCTTTCCAACTGCTTGAAACTCATATTGGACTATGATTCATCAAGCTGGAGAAAAAAGCTTGATAAACTGTCAGCAAAGGAATGGGAAGAAAATCTAGACATTGCTGAGAGGGAGAGATTGTAGAAATAAGTATATTGTTATGGTACATCTGATTAGCTGTGCCCCAGGCTGTGATTTTTCAACCTTTTTTCATTCCTCAGGCTACTTCCTTATTAAGGATTTTTATCCCCACTGCACAAGGGAAAAGGTAATTTTTTATTTTAAAAAACACCTAACATGAAGATAAGCATCAGAAAAATGTTCACAGAAGGTGTGTGCTTTAAAAGAACTCACCATTTTGATTACATATAGGTTAATCTGTACTTTTGCTCTATCCTTTAGTTATAAAATCCTGATAACAGTCCATGTTTGTGCAATTGGGTATTAAGTGCAGGAGTAAATTCTGTACCACCAAGCTATAGACCAGCATTTTTCATTTCATTCTTTTTCATTAATTTGTTATTTTACTTTTATTTGAGATAAGATCTTCTAAATTGCTCCATCTGGCTTTGTAGCCCAAACAGACAAGAGCTGCTATCTCCCTGCTTGAGTCTTCTGAGTAATTGATAGCACAGGTCACCGGGCCTGTCTAACCTTCTGAAGGCTGTATTTTCTCTTTCTGATATATTTTTTCAACACTGAATATTGAACCCAAGGTCTCATATGTTAAGCAAGCTCTTTGCCACTGAACTATGACCAAGGCCTTGATCTTTCTAGTAAAAGAATATAGAAATAATAGATTCAAGGAACTTAAATGACATTTATTAAGCCGTATACCAAGAATCGACTGAGCAAGGATTCAAATCCAGATTTTTCTCCTCATAAAAAGTTATGCAATTTTATGACAGACAAATGTATTTCTATCAGGCCTCCTTCCTTGAGTTGATTTTCTGATACTATATATCTGAAATGTCAAGTTCCTAGCTTGGAATTCCCTTGGAAGCAAAGACTTGTTAGAGCCCTTTCTCTATAACATTGTCCTAATTGCTCAGAGAAGTGGATTATATTGGCCCATAACTAATATCAATTGTTCTCAGGATCTTAGCTTCTAGCCATTGAGAAGATATATTTTTATTTGACTTCAAGTTCCCAAATTTCAGACTAAATCCATCTGCAAATAAAGGCAAATAAAATTAAGCAACCATTTTATTTTATGGTCTGGAGTCTTTATATATTAGTGCATCATGTGACTATTTCTATAGAGGAGGTGCAATCTTAGAGAACACTTGAATATTTTATCTGATAGTTAAAAATACATTACATTTGATTTTTTCCTTTAAACAATTATAATACAACTTTACCTAAATTCCTTCTTTCCATATAAGTAGATATTCGATCACTATCTGCAGAGCTGTTATATGCCAGCTAATTACTAAGAAGCTTTAATTAGATATAATTTTCTTACTCCTTCATATGTTTTCCTTTACACTCCATAAGTAATTTTTTCCTCAGCCTCAGTGTAGTTATTACCAATACTATATTTAAAATATATGGAAGATTATATAATGTGTGGTCAGAACATTATAGTGTAGTGGTCTTATCCATATTCTGCCACTTTTGAATTGTTTGTAATGGTTTTTAATTTGCCCATCATATTTACATGCCTCCATTTATTTAGTGGCAAAATCCAGAATAGTGTTAACTTGGTGAAGTAACCAGACATTAAAGATGTAAATACCTGGGGAAGATGTACAAGTATACTTTTCCCATATGAAGTGTTTGTAGGCTTAATCTTGGACATTAAACTCCCCTGGAGATTGAGCTGTGAAGCCATATCTGTATTCTGTAATGTATGTTACTTCATCTCTAGATCTTCTGAACCAATGTATTTTTGTGTTGCAGAGAGGAATAATGTCCTAGGCCATTTCCTAAACCATTATTCACTGAATGACTTAAAATGAATGGTGAGCAGACCTAGGACAGCAATTGTTTAGGGAAAAATAATATAAGAACGATAAAAACAAATAAGTAAGAGCTGAAGTCATTTATGAGATTTTGTACCAGTTGAGTTGCTTATATTTCTTTAATTATGTCTTGATATATGTAAATTTACATATGCATATCCATCAAAGCTCATCTTTATTTTTGGTAAGAATAATTTTCTTTTTATAAGGCAAAAGTACTGAATGTTTTCTCTCAGCATCATTGGTTTTAAATGTGAAGCAACATTCATCTTAATCCCAATACTTGTATTTGCATATGAGAAGAGCTACCAGAACAGAAGTGCAATTCTCTATTCAATTGTCAGTTTAGTATTTACTGTTTTGTGGATTTTATATCTATTATATACATTAGGATCTATAAGGCCCATGCCCATTTCATGTACACAGCATAGATCATATGTAATAGATATATCTGTGTGTTTTGCGACCAACCAACCAAGACTCTTCTACTCACAGATTATATGATGACTTAGCCTAACTTCTCATATAGTTCATCAAGCTTCCTGGAATATGCTCCTCTATTAGCCAGAAAGTTGTTCTTTGTTTCATTTTTGTTAAGCCTTTTTTGTGAATGCCACCGGAATGAATAGATTCTTATTTAAATGAATAACTTCCATTGGTAGATGCAATCTACCAACAATCATGTCCATAAAAGGAAGGAATGAAAAGATCGGAATTGTTTTATTGATAATCTTGAAATGACATTTTGATTTGTTTGCAACTAAGTAAAGCTGTTGTTCTTCTCATTCATGAAAAAGGACATGGGTGGTTGGGTCAGAAGACATGTCACTATTATAACAACAGAACAGACTGAGGATTCAGGGACAAATGTTTAACGTCTCCCAACACAATATTCAAAGTTCTTTCAAGCATATTTAAATTGCATGAGAAATCCTGTCAGCATAGGATAGCAGTCAACTAAAACTTATTTTTTTTTTGTTTAGCTTTTCAAAGTCCCTTACCCCTTTCCCTATTTTCTGCACTTAAAGTATAAATAGTCACAAACACTCTGCTAACTTTGTAGAGTTTTGTGAATTGTGGAGAATAGGGTTCTACAAAGAAGCCAGAAATCATTGAAAACAGCAAACTAATAAACAGGCATCTGTGAGCATCATTTTGTTATTGTTTTCTTGACTTCACTGCTCAGCAAAATGACTCTAGGATTCTCCACATTATAGAATATTAAGGGGGAAAGCAAAGCTTAGTTTTAAATGTGTTTACAGAAATTCAATTTATTACATTTTTTGTACTGTCTATTTAGTCTTCCCCAATTTCTGAACCTGCAGTTTCTCAGTGAACTTCCTCAGACCTCCTACGAAGAAATCCCATAGCACAAACTCCCTTCTAGACTAACAGATGAAAATCATTTACTTTTAAGTTCCTAGTTAATGTTTAATTAAACACCTTGGGCTTATATTACAATCTACATCTACACTCTGAATATTCTACTAAAATCCAGTAGAGTTTTTTGGGGCTTATAGGAAATAATGATTGAGATCTTTTCACTGTTTTCTAAATTGATTTAAGGACCATGGTCTATCAGACTAGCTTCTAGACTTATAACTCTTGGTGGGGAGGACTGATTCTATTAATGGTTAGCCTATTACTGAACTGGGTTTATGACTAGATTATGAATACAGCAATTGAGCTGATTTTATGTGAATATCTGTTTAAATATTCTGGATGCCATGTTTGAAACATGGTGATGTTTTGTGGTAATAAAGTCTTCTCATGAAAGTTAACATTCATGATTATAAATTTATAAACACAAGACATTGTATTATAAGTCATAAAGAATGCTTTTATATTGTTGTTTTTTGTGTGTGTTATATGTTTTTGTATATATGTAGATGTGCATAAGCTATGATTTCTCCAACTGAGTTTTTTAAAAAGGGAGGGGTGGAGAGGTTTCACTGACCTTGATACTTACTGACTTGCCTACTCTAGCTGGCCAAGGAGCTCCCAGAATCTCCCTGTTTCCACTTCCTTAGTAAAGGGTGTTCTATGCCAGTGACTAAGGTTTTTTTTTCAGGGTTGTTTTTAAATTGCTTCTAGGCATCCAAACTCAGGACAATATGCTTGCATAGCAAACACTTTACAAAACAGAGCCAATTAGCTACCCTTACAGAGTATGTTTGCAATTCATACACTCTCTGTCTTTACATAGAATGTCATAGAAAATAATTTGTATTAAACTGGATTAGAAATATTAATGGTAACTTTTGATATTTAGGTGGAGCTTTTTGTATGTTTGATTTTTTTTTAATTTTTTTTTTATTTTTTAGAATGGGTCTACTTTTATAGAATTCTAGTCTTAAACACACAATCTATTCTGGTATAGTTCAGGTTAGCCTTGAATTCCTGACTCATATTTGTGAAGATTAAGATTATAAATATACAAAATCACAGTTGAGTACAATTTTAATATATGAATGGTATTTTTTTATATTTGAAAATAGTAGCCAAGAGTTACAAAGAGCATTTAGTATGCTATACTGAAATTTTTATGATATTTATGGAAGCTTAAAGATTCAAGGCTATCAATGTTTATTTTTCTAATCTTACTCTTAGAATAATATTTTAGATGTAAAAAGTGTATATTTATGCACATTTTTCCTGCATGTATGTATGACCTCAGTAGCCACAGGTTTTTGGTCTCAAATTTGTGCCTATCCTGAGTTTTGTGGAGTGTACCCTAAATCTAATCAGAAAGTAATTGGTTATTCCCTTAATGTTGGTGACATTATTGCACCAGTGTTCATACCCTGCTATGTCAGTCTTTATTGTAGCTCAAAGGGCTTTCATTGAAACTATTGTTCCCACATTGGTTAAGCTGGCTGACTAATGAGGCACTGAATCCTTTTTTTTTTTTTTTTTTAATCTCCTATGCCTAATGCTGAAGTTGAAAAAGGATGATGCCATATCTGGCTATGATTGAATGTTGGGTAACCAAATTCAATACTCCATGTCTGAATATCAATCATTTAGCTCATTGAACCACCTTCCCAGCTCTATTTCATGTAGTCTTAAGTAATCAAATGTATTTATACATATTAAAATACTTATAATTCTATGATCCTGAAGAATATATTGATAAAATAGCCACGATTATTAAAAATGTCAATAACCATGGTTACTAAAATGTAATATACTTATTTTTGAAGTGTATTTCTCATGTAACACATTCGTATATGCATTTATGTATACAAAAATATATATTTGATGCAATATAACACAAAAATAAATAATATGTCACATTGGAAACTAAGAACATTCTTATTTTTACATAAATATCATTCTTCTTCTCAAATCATTCCCAGAATTACTATTTTTTAAGTCATTAATAGAAGTTAGCATGATCAACTTTAATTTCATAGCATATAATTTCTTAGGAAACTAAATTACTATGTATATCTACAAGTTATTGTTAAGTTCCATGCATTTTGTGTTTTACTATACAGAACTCTGGGATTTTTTTCTTTTCCATTCATTAAAATATCTATTTTGAAAATGACTATTTTGTCCCCAGTGTTCTAGAGTAACTTAGATATCATTCAATCCATATATGATGAAATAATGTGCAGAATCCTCATTGCCCTAAAACTTTGATTTTTAAGGTAAGTATCAGGCAAAACATCCATTCTCTTGGAGGTGTTAAGGCAGATCCTATGAATGGGTTATGTACCAGATGTTGGAACATCTCCTACTGTACCTCACATTACAGTAATCTCAGACCTGAGAATGTATCTGCTACTAAAGTACAGAATTAACTAAAAATTTACTTCAGTTGAAGTAATTTTACATGATAATAATATAATACAATGTATTTCATTAACTTACATATACCTTTTGAATGACATGAGGAATTGTATATGAAAGTATTGCAAAAAAACAAAAAAAAAATTGTCAACATTTTGTGCCTAGGAAATTTCCCTGTTGCAGATGAAACTACTCACCTTTTTAAGGTTCATCTTGTAAACAGCTATCAATAACAGACATACACGCAGTTTTTGTAGTTACAAACTCAGTTAACAGCTAAAGATAAAGTGCAAAGAGTACTGTTCCTCCCCTACCCCTTCCCATGACTTCTACCACTAGTATTATATTAAAAAAAAATCCCGGACCACACACAAAACCCATGTAAACTACATCTTGGGCTCCATACAGCCATGAAATTTACCAAAAATGATGAGAATTATTTTATATCAAAAAACTAAATAAATTTATTGCTAAATATTTCTATCTATAATATTTTAACTAACAATAAAGGTATATGTCAGAGACAATCACTGTTCCCAATTTTAGGAGTTCCACAAAAGGACCAAGTTACAAAACTTGTAACTGTGACCATCTCTGATGCTTTCTGGCTTGTGGAACCTACTCATCATACTGAGGTGCCTTGCCCTGCCTTAATATATGGGGAGATGCTTAGTCTTACTCCAGTTGTGTTGTATGCCATGTTCTGTTCATACTCATGGGAGAAAAAAGCCTTTCCTGAACAGAAATGGAGGGGGAGTGGGAAGAGAGGAAAGGTTGGAAGGAGGGACTGGGAGGAGACAAAGGAGGGGAAACTGTGGACAGGATGCAAAATAAATAATTTAATAACTTTGTTAAAAATATTGGTTACTATGAAGTGCATATATAAGACCATTAGTATTTTATCACAGACTCAGCAACCCAGTGAGTGATGGACTCCTCAAACCCAGTACCTTATATTCAACTGTTTCCTTCCTTAAATTCCCGGTATTATAAAAGTCAGAACTACTGTCCTTTATATTGAAAAGAAATTACTATACACCATGAAAGAAAGACAATCTGACTTTAAAACCTTTTGTATTTACCCCTTTATATTAACTTACTCTGAAAATCATTCCAAAGCATTGTTAGCTTCCGTTCCCTCATGGTTCACTACATATATTCAGACACAGCTTCAGATATTGCCTTATAGAACAGCAGCAGGTGATTGATAACTGGTTGAAATTCCATATTCACAGAAACAACAACAACAAAATTCAACATGCTGCATCTACAAAGGGCCACAGATATTTGAATAACTGCATAGAGTATTCCCTTATATTGTATTTTTTCCTCCTTTTTTATTTATTATATTTGTGTTTTAATTTTACACATCAGCCATGGGTTCCCCTGTCCTCCCCACTCCTGCCCCCCTTCTCCCCAGCTCCTCCCCTCCATTCCCATCTCCTCCAGGGCCAAGACTCCACTTTTTTTATAATTCCCTACAAAATATTATTTGTATTTTATTTGAGGTCTCAGAGTTCAAATTGACACATGCATAATTAATTCCTTACATACAATCATTGTCAACATAACTATGTTTATCTAACATGAGAAGGAACTATTTATGGCATTCAATAAAATCTTTAGCTTATCATTCTTTCTGAATTATTTTTCCCTTTTGTAAGAGTCATTCAAAGAAAAATAAATGTAAAGTTTCACCCCAGGAGACATGTGTAACTCTGTCTCAATGGGTAATTCATTGGAAATTCTGTAAAGTGTATTGAAAAAGATGATAATGGCATGTCAATACAAAACCTCATAATGCAACTGTTTCAGAGTTCAATGGCTTGGCTACAGTTAAGAAAAACATTTTCCATTCATTCCATTTCATACCCAAAATTAACAATGACCTTCAAAACTTGCTTTTAGTTATTGCTGCTGAGTTATGAACTGAAATAAGAAAAGAGTAACAGAGTGGAAAATGGTGACATCAGGGTCACGACAGGCAACTTATAACCATCTGAAGTGAAACTCATTTGCTATTTATTGAAACATAACAATTATAATTTTTACATGTTAGTGCATTTAAATGATGTAGACATTAATGAACTATGTCTAGAAAATATCTTCCTAAAAATGTACTTTTATCTCTAAAACTGTTCATAAAATGAATGAATGATAATAATAATGATGATAATTTAACTCTTATGCTGTATGTAATTCATATTACAAAGAAATACACTTGAAGGCAATTATTGTAGAAAACAATAAAGGGATGTGAAACATGTTAATTCTAATAAAAGCAATATAATGTAAAAGATCAAACCATTAACATGTAATATCTACATTTAAATATAATTTTAATTATTATTTTGTAAATGTGTTGTCAGACTGGAGGCAAAAGCATATAAATACTTAAGTGTACATAATTTACCTTTTTCTATTGTTTTTCTAAACAGTCAGAAAATGTAACTGTTATCAGTGAAATCATATTTTCTTATTTTCTACTTTTTGGCATAAGAATTTACTGTAAAGCAAGTAAGCATTTTCTAACAGTTTATTTTTAAAATATTATATATATATAGTGTTAATCTCCTGATGGGAACCTCTTAGTAAATTTAAAAAATATATTACTTAGTCTAGGGACTTTGTACCACCTAAAATAACAGAAATCTGTAGATGTTTGAATCTCAAATAAGAATTTCTATGACATATATTAAAAGCAAAGCAATATAATTTCTGAATATCTCCTACTAACAATGTTTAAACAATTATTTGTTTAAAATAATGAAAAGGATACTCTCCATTAAAAACAACTCATATCTATTCATCCTATCTCTATCACTGAAAGGGGATATCTATTCATCCTATCTCTATCACTATGGGGAAAGGAGATTGGCTGGCTGATTTCAAGGGATGAAATTCTCTTCTAAAATACCCAAACATTTAACCATGATAACCATGGTCCCAAACTCTGACTAACAGATTCTTACATGAGGTATATTTTAAATGTAAGCACCAAGATTTAGATTCCAAAATTATTATGGGATTCCTCTCAATTTACCTGAACTATTTTTGAACTAGTCAGTTCCCCTTTGTGGCAGAAAAGACAAGACAGAATGAAATTGGATAATAGCGTAAATACATACCACATTGTGTGTGTACAACGTGAATATGTATTGAGGGAGTGAAGGGAAGATCCTCTCAGAGAGCCAGGCATTTCATACTTACAATAAGCTGACTAATCAATGATAACATTTGTGTTTTCTCAGTTATCAATGCTGAAAGTTGTGATCTCTAACCCAGCTCCACTCCCCAGTTCTCATTTCACATAACATTTTTCTAAGTTCATTTTATTTATCTGCTTTTAATAGTTAGTAGCCAGAATCTCATCCACACACTTAGAGGATTTTTTTTTTATATGTATGAGTATTTAGCCTGCATAAATGTATGTAAACCACATACATACAGTGCCTGCAGAGGCCAGGAGGGAGTGCTGGAACATTGGGAACTATAGTAAGAGATGGTGTGAGCTGCCATTAGGAAATTAACCTGGGTAGGGTCCTCTGTGAGAACAACAAGTGCTCTTAACTGTTTGCAGAATCATGTCTCCAGCAACACGTACTGAAAAAGACAACTATATCAGAATAAGATGAAAAATATTATAAACAAACAAACAAATAAACGTTATCTTCCTCTATTCATATAAAGTTCTTTTCCACTGTTAAGGGCATAAAAGGTCAATCATGTCATGTGGGTATAAGGTTGTCTCTTCTAAACCCAAGAGACTGACACACTCAAACATTGTTATCTTGAAGTTCACATTGCCTATAAATTATGAAAAAAAATATTTACCTATCAACAAATTTGTGGCCCAAATATGAAAATTTTTATACTACCGATTCCATTTCAGACAAAAGTACTTTTATTGAAATTGCTTCAGAATTTCACACAGGTATACAGCATATAGTGATCAAATCAACCTATTTTCTCCTCTGAAATTCTTCCATGAAGATAACCTTACCTATTTTTTTTTTAAATCTTAGGTACAAATTATAAGGGAAAATATGGAACATATTTAGATATTTCTAATTACAGTGGCTAAATTTTATTTGTTTTGTTTTAACCTCTATGCATGTAAGTAGAATGCAGTGAGGAGTGTCCGGTTGAATTTATAGAAAGCCCACCCCGAGAATAGTGAGCTGATTGAGACAATTGTAATTTCCATCAAGTTGAGATGCCTCTGTGACTTCATCTAGCTGCACTTCAGTAGTATGTGGAGAAGACTGAGCTTGAGTTCACGTCATATCTATAAAGTGTAAATTACTAAGAAGAAGGGCATGGTTTTTATGAGTCACTAATATACTTATTATAAATTTGAGAATGCTATTCCTGTTTATTTGTATTTTTCCATTGGTTGTGTCTGAAAGTCTTGTACAATTATTACTTGGCTCATGTATTTAGCAAGTTAAAGGCTATTTTCACCACTGTCATTTTAGGATAAGAATGCAAACACACTTTTAAGGGAAAGAAATGTAAACATAGTTTTACACAAAGACCTGTGTAAATTTCTAACTTGAAATTTATAGCCATACTCCTGTGTTTTCAGGAAAGCACAGAAATTAATTTATGGTCTGTCTTTCTGTGGATGAATCAGTAAAAACCAACCTCACTTCAATATGGTCAGACCAAAGGAAAGAGAGATTCCTAAAATAAGAGGATTCATTTGTTTCTGTGGTGTATGGCTTTTGACTACTATCATGATAATATAGTAGTTTTATCCTATAAGTTCATTTTAAGGAAGATGTATATGATGAAACAATTCTGTAAACCCAGAACTCTTCAGCATTCTTCCCCACAGAAGCATGAGGTCTAAGAATTTTAGACCAGTTTAGGTTACCTGGCAAGGTCAAAGTTGTTAAGCCATATAGACTGACTCTCAGAAAGTTCTAACACATGAAGGATCCAACTTCAATTTGAACACAGCAACAATGTTCATTAACTTACAGATTAAGTTAGAAATTAAATTTTTTATTTTAGTAAAGTAGTCAAAATAAATAAACTTTATTTTAATTTAGACTATTTAAATATTACCTTATGAATTTCAGACATTAATTAATACAGCTTCATTACTAACTTAGAAGAAAAACTGTAGACAAATTTCTAAATGGTCTTATTAATTAAAAAACATGGAGGAAAATACAGGGTGAAAGCCTTAGAGATCAGGGTAATAGGAATAGACACCAGTTAACCTTACCTCACCAATTCTGCAGCTTCCAAATGCATGCTACTTCCTGTCTACCCACACCTTTATATGCCTTGCTTTTCTGCCCTCTCATTGGCTCTTAGCCCAGCTACCTCACTTCCTTGTTGTTGCCTGTCTGTACAGATCTAAAGGTCTCTATGGTTGGTACTGGGATTAAATGCATATGTCACCATGCTTGGCTCTGTTCCTTAGTATGTCCTTGAACACACAGAAAGCCTGCCTACTAAGTGATAGGTTAAAGGGCGTTTGCTGCCTGACTTTGTTTAATTAAATGACTGGCCTTTTACCCTTGATCTCCAGGCAAGTTTTATTTATTAAAGCACAAATATAATATCACCACATTTCAGCAGAAATAAAATATCATCACAAAAAACAAAGATGTTGAATAATATATCTCTAAAAATTTGTTTTCCAAGTTAAGATATAATAGAAATATGGAAAAAAGAAATAAAAAATCCAGCCTGATTCAGATATTTTACTCAAAAGAATAATGCCAATGCTTTGAGTGAGGACATAAAAATCCACAGTTTGTATTAAATAATGACATACATAATATAAGTCACTACTCTCACTTATAATTTTAAAGTAGATGGCATACCTGAAACCATCTAAATAGATCAGTTAAATATTTATAGCATACTTTCCATGTGTAATTTACTTTAAATATAATTTCATATTTCCTCATTTAACTTATACAAGCATCTGTATCATTTTTCTTCTTATACAAAATACAAAACTAAACAAAAATAGTCTATATTGCTTGCTGTTTAGAGCCAGAAAACCAGTATCATCTCTATAACTATAGGCTGAAAAATCAAATCATTTGTGTTCAAAAATAAAAGTTATTTTCCTCTTGGAAATACATTTTCAAGTATATAAAAAATGATAAAAATGTGTTTCATTCAAAATGAATTTAAGAAATCAATGACTGTAGTACTTCTTTAACTCAGTAATCTGTGTAACAAATATCACCTATATTTGAATGACACCATCTTGGTTCTGTGCAATGTGTCAACAGGCTTTCCAAATGAATAGCTTGCATGAGTAATTACCTTTCAGAGGTTTACAATATGAACACGGGGCCTACCTTTTCTAGGAAGAGGAAAAACAAAACAAAGCAATTTGTAGTTTTGAGAAGAAAAACAGAATAATACTCAGTCAATTTAAATATCTACACACAAAACATAATATGGATCCCTTTTCAGGCCCTGTACAAACCTGCACAGACTTGCTTTCATCATTCCCATCACGAAACATACAATTTTAGGCACTGAAATTGAAATTTTTTTCACTGAAATTTCTCCCAAATGCACATATTATTGTGTAAGTACTACATGTCAAGAGATGTTTATTCTCTAAATGGGAAAATTTCTGGAAACAAAGTACTTTATCCAAGTCCCTGAAGCTTGCTGAGTGCCCTTCGCTAAGGACCAGGGGACTTTGGATTGTAAGACTTTGTTCTGTTTACAATGATCGTGGAAGGCCCTTGTCTGCTATTCAACAAACAAAAGTGTAGAATTAGACCTTTCTTACAGCATGTGGTGAGGGAGATAAGGCTAATCCAATCTGAATGGAAGGGGTACAAGGGTGCTGTTGGAGTTAGTAGAAACAAAACTTATTTTTCTTAATTTAAATTTGTGTTCACAAACTACAACTCCTGACTTACAAGAAATTAATATGCCTCATAGATTATTTTTTCCATAAAAATAAAGTATAAAATCAGCAAGAAATGCAGGATCACATCCTGAGAGAGTACACGGCATAAATAACTTGTGAAGTTGCACTGGAAAACATTTCAGGAAGTTTATTTAAATTGTGTGAAATTCTTAATTATGTCTCCTCCCTTGCTTCATCTGTTATTGGCACTATCCCAACTGTGGCTGCTGATCTAGTCTTTCAAACTTGCAGGATGCTTATGCCAAATTCTACTGTAGTCATCTACAAAGGTACCAAGCTACACAGCCAAGGGCAGAGGAAGGGTACACTCTTAGTCCGAGTTCACTGTCTAATCCTTAATCATCGCACTTTGTTTTTTATGGAAATGGTATTAAAAGAAGAAAAAAAGAAAACAAAAATGCTTTCTTACATTTTCAAACAATGAGTTCCCATGCCTCACAAACATAATTAAAAAATAAATAATAAAATGTAATCCAAAGAATGCACCTCATTAAAAATTGTGTTTGGGCAGACCTTTAACTTTCAACTCTTCTTTAGAAACTTCATTTTATTGACAAGGCTTTGTCTGCCCTTTAAGTCAAATATTGATATGTAAATGTCAATTCCATCAAAAATAAGAAAAGACTGAATATTATTTTATAAACCTTAAAATATATTAAGGTTCTGTCTCCCAGGGATGACTGCACTGTGTTACTAGATGGTGTCAAAACACAGCTATCGGGAGAAATTTGAGTTAGCATGCCAAAAAGGAATGCTTAAATGGCTTAAATGTCCATAAAAATGAAGCAATCAACTGGATATGATAGCACAGAAAAGGAAGAAAAGGAGGAAAGGGGTGAAAATCTCGGAATAGCAGCATTAGGTCTTTAGGTATTTGGGTAATGGTTTTCTATATTTATATACCATATAAATTATGGTACGTGTCCTAGCCCTGCATCCATCAGCTGAAGCAACTGTAGTCAACAAAACATTAGACTCCTTGTTGTTTTTATTTTCTGTCTCATATTAGTATAGTAACATGCCTTGTGAATGTTTTGAATACTTTCATAAATATGAATGATTTTTGTATCATTCAAGATGTATTTGCACCCAATAAAGGTGAAACAGAATGACTAGGTTTAAATTAAAAAGGCTTTCTGAATTTTTACATTTTTCAAATAAAATCTTAGTTGTTTGCACTGTTTTTCATTATATATATATATATATATATATATACACAGAGAGAGAGAGAGAGAGAGAGAGAGAGAGAGAGAGAGAGAGAGAGAGATGTGCAATTTCATAGTATGCTGCAGTGCCCTTAGGATTTTGTAAGCTGTTCTGAATTAAGTATTAACTATATCCTATAGAAAGTGACTACTGACATCATATGAATAATTGTAAGGTACTTGCAGCACTTACTGAAACATGTGTGCATTTCTGGAGCTGCACATTCCCATGCAGTTTCCTTGGTATTTTTTATGGAAGAGAATTGTCTCATGTTGAAAACATAACACTATTTTTTTTTCTAGCAAGCCAAGCACAGGTGTGAAGTTGCCAATCAAAGTGAAGCAAACTGTCAGATGAAACATTTTAATTGTACTTTCACTTCTGAATTTATGTCTTTTTATTCTATGCAACTCCAACAACAACAAAAATTTAGGCAAACAGTTCTGAAAGATTCAGCTTTAAAGTTCCCCAAGGAGACTGAGTTACTCACCTGTCCTCAGGAATGTGGTCACTGAAAGCAGGTTTATTGGTTTGCTGGTGAGACAAAATTAAACATTTAGATGGCTTGTCAACCCTACATTTGTATTTCTAGCACGAATGAAATATCGCTTGAGCATGCTTCTGGGTGAGATGCGGTTTCTCCAAACTAATAAAAATTGTTGAACTTTCATTTCAATGGAAAGTGATATTTAAATAGTTATGACAAGTTTTATCTCATGGAGAAGTTTATCTCCCATATAATAAAAATAACTTGTGAAATGAAATGTTTACCACTCAGAAATGCCATGAGTTTAGGCTGAATACATTTAAAATACCTGTGAAACACAATGCAAATCAAGTTTCTTTATTGAAAATAATTTATTGTAAAATAAAGTGTTGACTCAGTCAGGTACTAATCCCTTCCATAAAAAGTTAAAAGATAGTACACACCTTTAATCCTAGTACAGGCAATCTTGTGAATTTGAGGTCAGCCTCGTAACCAGGCTAGCCAGGATGACAAGAAGGCACAATTTCAAAAACAAATGACTTTTACTTGAAAAGGGAAATTTAAATTATCTTTCTGCTTCTTAATTTTAAATTAAAGGGAAAATATAGCATCATTTTGAATGATCTTATTCACATATAATTGTTTTATTATATGCTTGGAAATTACTTGTTTTATTTTCTACTATATTAAGTTCATACAAGATAATTCTTAATTTTATCAGCAAAATAATGGGTTGCCAAAAATATGAACACATTTTAAATCTATTTCAGAAAATACAGTTGCATTGTTCATGTACACCAATGTTTCCAGGATAAAGTCAATCTCAAGGTGACCTAGTATTTTTTACACAGGAAAGGTAAGAAACTAAAAGCAAGCAGAAAACATAGCTATTGTACACAGACATAAAAATGAAATGACACATTAAGTCATCACTCCCATTGAGGACTGTATTGACATACTGAATTATTTTAATCTTAATTAAAAATGATTGTGCTGTGTTTGTGATTTCTTAGCCCTTAATTAACATAAGCACTTCAGAAACCAAAGTGGCAGCATAATAATACATTCATAATTTAGAGTGTAAATGGTAGCCCTAGGGAATATGCATTGCCATAATTCCCTTGTAGGTCAGCTGATGTCACATTGCTTATGAGCATGCCAATCAATTAGAAGATGAACAAGGAGAAAGAGAACATTAGGTATACTATATGCTTTTTGAAGTTACTGTATTTTCTTGTTTGAGGGCATAGATATAAATTACTGAATAATGGTGCATTTTTTCACATGCTTTTGTAATCTTTCTTTTCTTTCTTCATGGCTTGTAGGGACATGTTTTCTAATCAGGAAATTTAAGGATGACCGACAAGTGACAGTGAGTTTATTTTAAGCACAGAGACATAATTCAGCCTAAATTTTCTAGTGTGAATTTCCTCCCCCTGAGACGATCCTCATATATTCCTTGATTGATGATCTACATTGTTGTTCAAGATCAGTGAGGCAGATAATTTATAAAAATAGACAACATGTAAACAACATATATCCAACTTTGTTAAGATTTATGAGTCTTGATAAGGAAGGATTCACATTGTTGATTCATTTGGTTGAAAGTACAATATGAAGTAGTACAAAGGAATCCAAGGGAAAAAGAGTTGTGCTAGAATTAAAGATTTGTTTCATTCTTATTTCTTATCTTTCTAACTGAAAAAAAAATAATAATGCAGTTGGGCAGTGGTGGTGCTCGCCTTTAATCCCAGCACTCAGGAGGCAGAGCCAGGTGGATCTCTGTGAGTTCCAGGCCAGCCTGGTCTACAGAACGATTTCCAAGACAGACTCCAAAGCTACACAGAGAAATCCTGTCTTGAAAAACAACAAAATAATAATAGCGGTAATAATAATAATAATAATAATAATAATAATAATAATAATGGTTGTTATCTAATATTTTTTCATGTTTATCCTGAATACATGGTTTTAGTCCAGGAACTCAACGGTCATCAATAAGCAAATTGTTGATGAATTTTATGTGAAATATAACATAACAAACATAATTTAATTAAAATAAGAAAACAAATCTTACTTGTGTGTGTCTAATAAAACCATGACATCATATTTGTCTTCAATGTGTCAGTAGTACTAGATTATTTTGAAAGTATATACTATATGCTATTATAAATTACCATTTAGAAACTAGGCACTCATACTGACTGATTTTGTGTGTCAACTTGACACAAGCTTGAGTCATCAGAGAGCATGGAGCCTCAGTTGAGGAAATGCCTCCATGAGACACAATTGTAAGGCATTGTTCCAACTAGAGATCAATGGGGAAGGGCTCGGCACATGGTGTGTGGTGACATCCCTGCAGTGCAGGCTGAGCAAGCCTTCAGAAGTAAGCCATTAAACAGCACCCTCCATGGCCTCTGCATCAGCTCGTGTCTCTAGGATCCTGCGCTGCTTGAGTCCCTGTCCTGACTTCCTTCAGCAATGAAAAGCAATGTGGACATTTAAGACATAGAAACAATTTCCTCCCCCAGTTTGCTTCTTGGTCGTGGTGTCTCATTTGCTGTAATAGAAACCTTCACTAAGACAGCCTGTTTTAATTCTTATTTTATCATAAATAATAAAAGAAGTGGATAACATCAACTAATCTAAGGAATAGCTTCATTTTATCATTAATGGCTTCCAAGAAATAGATTATTCCTAATTGATAATAAGGTTTGGTTTTTTTTTTGGATTTACTTTATACTTGATGCTCATTTTAATATCTCAAGATCCACTGGAGATTATAAATATTATTTGCCTTAAAAATGGTTTTATAGAAAAGTGTAGAGGATTTTTTCCCATGTATAAGTTCTGAAAAAAAGGAATTCTGGGCCTGGAGAGATGGCTGAGGTTAAGAACGCTAGCTGCTCTTCCACAGGTCCTGAGTTCAATTCCCAGCAACCACATGGTGGCTCACAGCCACCTGTAATGAGATCTATCTCCCTCTTCTGGCCTGCCGGGATAAATGCAAACAGAACACTGTATACTTAATAAATAAATAAATCTTTTAAAAAAATTCTATTTTCTAGTCATTTTTTTCCAAAGTTAGAAAATTCATGTGGACATATTTCCTTTAGACTCTTAATTGGAGAATCAATGTAGAAAAAAATGCCATAACAATTGTGTTTGTTGCAGACCAGTCACCAAAAATCATTTCATTATTATTAATATAATTGATATTATAAGAAAAAATCATTCTGGAAACATTAATTATTATCCAATTTGCTTATAAAAGTAAAGTATGGCCTAACATACTGAGTCATAATAAAGTTACATTAATTCAACAGGAAAATGGCCATATATATCTTGAAGTGACATTTGGTTAATAGAACATACAGCCAGAAGATATCACAGTAAGCTGCCAAAAATGTTGTATTCAGTGCTACAGCTCATGTCTATGTCCAGAATTATACTACACAGGGTTGAACAGTTTGCAGAGGAGCAAGTTCCTTATCAACATGTAAACAGGAGATGAATTAAATAGCCCAGTGGTTCAGGATGAGTTCCTGCCATGCACAAGCTGCCTACTGAGCCTTTTTCCAATTTTTTTTCTTGCATTCATTAGTTCTTTGAGAGTTTCATTCGATGTGTTTTTATAAACTTTGTTTTGTTTCATTTCTTTGTGTTCAAAGTATTCAAGAATAAACACTTAAGGGTGCTTGCTGAATACATTTATTTAAACTTGTGTCTCCAGTACTGACAAAAAAAGTCATATAGACATAGCGAACCATGTTATTGCAGAGCATGGGAGTCAATGACAAGGGAAAGGCTAGGAAACCTGGATAGCTAGAGAATGACAAGTGAATGAGTGGGTTCAGTGAGTCTCAGCCACAGTAAATCTAATAGAGGACAATTGAGGAAGATCTCTCTCTCTCTCTCTCTCTCTCTCTCTCTCTCTCTCTCTCTCTCTCTCTCTCTCCCCATCCCTCTATCTCTCTCTCACACACACACATGCATTTAAAAAGTGCCCATATTTATGCAGACCACACACTTACATATACAAAAACAAATACTCAAAACAGACAAAACACCCACGTGGGCGATGTGAAACAACTTGACAATCTGGCTGGAGAGATGACTTAGAGGTTAAGAGCACTGGCTGTTCTTCCAGAGGTCCTGAGTTCAATTCCCAGCAACCACATGGTGACTCACAATTTGACAACCTGACTTTGAGTTCTCACCTATTAGTGTGTCTTCTTTCTCTTAAAAATTTATTCATTTTAATTAAAATTAAATTAAATTACTTACACCCTTCCCTTTCTGCCCTTTAACCTTTCCCAGATCTCCTCCTCCAACTCCTCTCTTATTACCTACCAGTGCTCTCAAACTGATAGCCTCTTTTCCTTTGGTTATTACACACATATGTGTATGCACAGAAATATAAATATAACCTCCCAATTCTTTTCTGTTGCTTGTATATATGGCCAGTTATGTAAGATATGGCTTTTTAAATAATCAGTTGAGTGAGGAACAATCTGTATCTCTGAGGTTTTATTGTTGCTAATTTCTTTGCTAAAAAAATGTCTCCCAGTATTATGTTTAATAGCTATCTAGAACTTCTACCTTTCACAAAGTTGTGACTTCTCTTATGATTGAAAAGCATGTCAGACAAATTCTTTCAGATATAACTAATATTGGTGTTAGCTTTGAGTTCTGCCATAGTTGGATAGTGATGTGGTCAGAGGACCATACTCTGAGGCCATGTAGAAATAGCTATAGTAAAATATGGGGGTAAGATGAAAATTCTATAGTAGAATGTGGGGTAAAGAGGCTGTATTTTTGAATTAATGATATTGCAAAGACTGAACAAAGTGTAGCAATTGGCCTGGCTGCGAGTTTAAAAGCCATAGAAAGGTCTAGCCAAGTGACTTAGAATCAGGAAAATGTCATTTCTCCTGTAGCTAGAGATTTATTATAAATAAATGCTGAATATAAATATTTTAAAGACATAGATGTTATATAAGATGGATTTTAACAGAAGCACATAAAACAAGATCACACACCTCTGGACTGACAAAACAATTTGTGCTCTGTGTTTCAAAGAAATATTACCTTGTATTTTGTCAAGGAACAATGACTTAGTAAGCCTTAATTCAGTATTCATGGTGACTTACATAACTAAAGTGGATATAAATTGATTATATATGCTTTTCATCTACAGATTTAGGTTTTTTTAATTTAGTAAAATTTCAACATGCCATCTAAAAAGAAGTTATAATAATACCTGATAATCATATTAAAGTTCAACATGTTAAAGTCTTAAAAGTTTTTTCATGTATTAAGAAAGAATATTTGAGGCTTTCCATGTTCCTGAAAATAGATTTCCATTGATTTAAAAATATCCCCATAGTGCAGATGTTGGAAAAATATTTACACACACATTTGTATTGAGCTTCATTTCAGGGTTCATAATTCTACAATAGGACATACTTATCAAATAAAAGTATATTAAAGCTTATATTAAACATCTTTGATATCTTGTGGGTTTTTTTTCCAAGTAACAAAGTTATTTGTCCCTTGCCCATCCTTCTGTTTTGACTATCCCCCCTTAACTCAGGTGAAGTCCCCTCCATGTTAGTCTGTTATCAAATTCATATCACTCTCATTCATTCTTCTATTTCCTTCTCAAGATTCTCCCATGTCCCCACCCCCTGCACGCAAGCCTATCGTCCCATACATTCCTGATTTTGTGCTAATTTCCATTGTATCATAAGGTTTGGAGCTAGGAATTGCATATGTGAAAGAACACAAGGCAATTTCCTTTTTCTGGGTCTGGGTCTTCTCACACACTCTAAGTCCATCCATTTACATTCAAATTTAATTATGTCCTTTTTATTTATAGCTGAATAGTATCTCATTATATATGTGTAGCAGATTTCCATAAAATTATCAAATTACGTGAGGAGTTGTGGGTATATCTGTAAATCACAGCACATGGGAGAATGAGACACCATGAATATTTGAAAATGCAAGGCTAAGGCAAGTTAGATAGAGAATACTTGGGCTTCCTGGGCTATATCGTGAAACCCAACATCATAAAATTAAGCAGAAGGTATACTTTAGAGTTTGTAACATACAGGGAACATTAGGAACAAAGAGAATGGAAGAAAAGTACCTAGGCTTTTGAATGTAGTAAAGTGTAGATAAGAATAAATGTTACAGGTGGTTTCAAGTAACTGAATATTTATTATTCACACAATAATACACTGACTGAGTAGACAAACTGAATGACAAGCCACATGACTGACATGGAAATACTATAGACACAGAGCTTATACACTTGTTTTTCAGAAACCCTTTCTCTAAAGTTGTTTCATTGTGAGTGAAACATATCTTACCATACTAATGAATAAAGTGCAGAATGTTATGGAGTTTTGAGCTTCAGAAAGAAAAAAAGAAATGCACCGGCTGGTGGTGGTGCATGCCTGTAATCCCAGCACTCGGGAGTCAGAGGTAGGTGGATCTCTATGAGTTCGAGGCCAGCCTGGTTTACAAAGTGAGTTCCAGGACAGCCTCCAAAGCTACAGAGAAACCCTGTCTCGAAAAAACCAAAAAATTTAAAAAAAAAATGCTCACTTAGACCTTTGATAAAGGCTTAATTTGTTATTTTGAGTGATTTCGAAGACTAGCTATGAGTAGGTGGAAAAGAGGAAAGGAACAAGGGATTGTGTTCTGTAAGTCACACTACAATATTCAGATGGGTTCATGATGTCATATATATCATAGAAAAATAAATGTAAGAAGAAAAAGCAAAAAGCTTCACTAAATGATCACTTAATTATCTGTCACTATTGGTTTTGAAGGGCTTTTAAACATGTCCAAAATGCCTACCAAGTTTCAGCAGGAGTGACAGCAGAGTTTTTCAGTGAGGCTAAGGGAAAGCAGCATTCTTCCCAGAGTAGAACTTGACAGACTATGATGAATCACCTTATTATCGTGGCTCACATGACAAATGTACTTGATCGGTCTTTCTTCCAAGGAATAGTTGAGCATATCCAGAGGCAAAAGTTGAAAGGAAATGAAAACTAACTAGTAATCCTAAGTGTAATACATCAGCATTTATTTAAAAGTATTCAGGAGAACCTTATCAATTACTGTGTATGTCAACAGAAAATACTTTGCCTATTCCTTCAATATATAACCTTTTTTGAAGATTTATTTTAGTGACATTTTGAGGAAATGGAATATAGACCAAAGAGAAGATATTTTAGCATTTCTTTTTAAGTCTCATCCATTATGTATTTCATAAATGATTCTCAGATATAGCGTCAACACATTTTCAATAATGTAGTTGCTACACACATGAATTCTATTCCTAGTATGGGTAGTTTTTTGAATTCACATGCATTTACATAAAAATGACATTGGAAATAAGTGGAATTAAGACAACTTAGAGGATTGCTAATATTCTTATACCACAAAATAACACATTCCTTCAGCTTATTTAAATAATTATTAGAGTTCAGAGTTTTATGTTATATTATTTCTTCATTTGGGTAATATCACTTCTGTTGAAGAAATATACTTAAAATCAAAGTAACTGACAAAATTATTGTGTTAATTTTAATGTCATTGCTCAGGACAGGTTATAATTATGCCTTCTGTGTTTCAAACTTTTAAATCATGCAAGTTAAGTGCTAAGATTTTGGGGCATTATTTATCACTTAAGCATGGAAGGTTAGATATTACCATGAGTTTTATTTATATTTGTTTAACATAATATAATGCAAACAAAATCATTATGGAATCACATATTTCCTATGGAGATATTATAATCTCATTATTAATTTTTACTTTATCATTAGGTAATATATTATAATTTGTGCATTTCCAATACCATTGTGTGTAATTCTTAATATATGTACTTGTATAGCCAGAGTTATTCAGATTTTTCTCAAATGTGCTGGCACTATTACTCCCAAAATGTGATATAAGTAAATGTCCAAATGTGTAAGGCATAGAGTAATCTGTCTATGATAATGTCACCACAAGCAAATCAGGTCATCACAATTCCTCACTCAAGTTTAATTGAAATACTGTGTACATATTCAATAATAGGAATGGCTATCAACATTACTGACTTTTACTAATGTGGGTAGAGTATATTATGACAGAACAGAATTGGTATACATGTGTACAGATATGACATAGATTTTTTTATGTGATATCTTCTTCAAATGTAGTATTTAAGCAAAATTGCTGGCAAGGTTACTAAGAGAAGAAGCCATGATTAACACAAAGAGAAAAGGAAATCACTAGCACGTGGAACTCAGAACAAATCATCTCGCTAATGTTATATGAGAAGGCTTTGAAAACTTCAGAGCAGTGACTCAAGTCAGACAATGCTATGACAACCAGGGAGTATGTGCAGATCTGTTCGTGATGTTTGTCCAGAGGTTTTCAGGGTGTTAGGCCACCTAGTCAAGTTATAGAACTTCTTCCATGAAGAAAGAATCGTGATGATAGTATATTCTTTTTGTTTCTCTTGCTTTTTTTTTTTTTTACCATGATTTCTCCGAGCCTGTACTATTAAATGAGAGAATAAGCATCAAATATAAGTGAGATATTGGAGACCAGGTATAAAAATGTAAATTTAATATGTATAGATTATACTATATATGCTTATTAATTTTTGCTTGCCTATAAGTCAGGGAGAAAGCCATCATAGGAACAAGTAATTCTATTAGACAAAGCAGTTAAGTAGTAACAAACTAGCAGTGTAGTAACTGATTGTCTATCCTCAATTAACAAGCTATATCTTAAATCTAATTGTATGGTAATAAAAAATCTTTAGTATTTTTTGTTATTTGTTTTATTTATTTTTATTTTGTTTTGTGCTTTGATGTAGGATCTCTCTAAGAAATGAAGCCTTGAATTTGATAGATTTTTGCTCATCTTCAGTGTATTAGGATTGTAGGAGTTGCCATACTTATAAATAAATAAATAAATGTGTATATATGTGTATACATATATTAATCTTAAATTTGTAATTTCACCTCTATAGTTCAGATTTTTCTCTTTCTATTCCCTCTTTCTTCAGATATACTTTCTTCATTTTTTTCATTTATGATGAGTGATTTATTAATTGCAATAGTTATGGAACTTAGAGCATCACTGCATAAGTGTGAAGTGAAGTAACCACTCTTCCATTTTTCACGACAAGGGTTATCTGATATCAGCTCTTTTGAGAACCTGGTATCTAATGTAGTCAGAGAAGAAGAACACATGAACAACTGTCTTGGACTTGGGTGCTCCATTCCTTTATACCACTTGTATGTTCTGATTAGTTTAGTGTTCTATAGTGTGTAATATTTTAAGTCAATGAAAAGTCAAATTTAGAGACGGTCTAAGTGAAATAAAGTTGTTGGCCAGATCCGATGATGGGAGTAAGCTTGACATCTATTTAGAACGTAAGCTGGAGCAAGATGCATGGTATGGACTTCCCACTTCCAGTGCCAATGCTGGCTTCAACAGCATGCCAACACAGCACACCTTGAAATACAAATTAACATAGTAGGCACTTTGAAAGTAATGATCTCAAGTTTTTTATTTTAATTGGTAGAAGTAAAACTTCTGGTATTTAATCAAAAATATCATTTGGCTTGCTGTTTTTAAATCAGTGTTGATGTTAGATTGAACTATTGGCATATGTTTCAATAATTAGTGTGTATATGTATGTGTGTGTGTGAATGAACATAAAATTATCAATATATTACTAAGCAGCAAAATATAATTCATAACTCAACAGATTTAACCACAGGTTTAACACAAAGTATTTGACTTTAATACACAGTAACTTATCAAGAAAATGTAAGTTTTAAACATATTAATTATAGTGGGAAGAGAAATGTATTAAGGTAAACTAAGAACATTTACTTCAATTTTTATTTGAGTCATGCTGTACAGGTACAGTTGTAACTTATTTTTTATTTCTTTTAAAAAATCTGCATCTATTTTTTAAACAGAATAAGATGAGTAATATGTCTGTTTTGAAGAATTCTTTAGATAAAAATATTATTTAAAACCACTATGATGTGTCAGTTTCCAAGGTCTTTCCATTATTCAACAATCTTCAACCATACAATCTTGATCAACATATTGATTTTTGTATTTCTTGCTTCTCTCTCCCATATTGATTGAAGAGTGATAGAAGAATTTCATTCCTTTTATTCTTCAGGATTATCCCATGTACAGATTTGCATGTGTCAATGCATCCCATCTCAACATAGTAAGGAAGTTTACAAACACTACTATAACAGGCAATTTTAATAATAAGATACCAAACATGCCAATTACTAATAAAATTCTATAATATATATTTTAAGTTGAGTTACTGCTTACCAGAGGTTTTAAGAGTTGCAGACATTAGCTGAAATTTAACTTAAAGATGTTTCTCACATTGCCTAATGTGTCTCATTATAAAAGCTGTTTTGTGATTAATTATATTACCTTCAATACATAACAAGAAAGAGATGTAGTTCAGTGAGTAAAATCTCAAAGCTATGTTCAGTGAATTTCAGAAGTGGGCTTCCATGAGCATGTATTGTTTCCTGATTTGCACTTTTGAGATTTACAATATCATGATTGTGAAATTGCATATTATTAAAACTTTTTCATTTTTCCTCATACATAACCACTAGCAGAGGTCAGTGCTTACAGGGACATCATGACCTGATTGCTCCTTTCTGAGGGATATCTTATCATATAGTGATCTGTCCGGTAGGCTTTGCTATTACTGGAATCAATGTGATTACATGTTTGGTACAATTGCTGGAGACTTTAAGGCATCTTTGTGGTATTTGGAACAGAACATTGGTAGGAAATGCTAACAGTACTAAGCCATAGTTACTCTAACATTAGTGCTTTCAGTTCTGGGATAATATAGGCTAGGTATCATACATTTTAAGTAGATACTATTTGCATAATTATCATGCTAACTTGCATAGTAGCAGATATCTTCCAGAAAGTGAAGGAGAAAGATCCAAGAGACAACAATTCAATCCTTGGCTTCTTTCTTCATTATGTTACTTTGTGGGCAAAAGTGAAGGGTCACTGCTTTTCTACAGAATCAGTTTCTAAGTACCCACTGTAATTGGACCTGAGAGACGTGAGGGTGACCTTACAAGCCTTAATTGGAGTTAAAAAGAAGATTTCAGGGAGAGGAGAATTCAAAAGAGAAAATAAAACAATAGGATTTGATTGAGGCTGGCATACTGCTGGTATATCCTTAACAGAGACCGCAAGTCCCATAGAAAGAGACACAATATAAAAGTCATTGGGCTTGTTACAAAGTTAAGAAATGACTTCAGCTTAGTAGTTTAAATGTTAGAGAGTCTAACATATAAGTTCAAAGTAGAAAAAGAGTTACATAGGTGAGTAGGCTAATTCTCAAAGGAAATAAATCCTCTGACCCTAGCATTTGTGTGTGTGTGTGTGTGTGTGTGTGTTTGTACACATGAGTGTGTCTGTACATATGTCTGTTTGTCTGTGTCTACACCTTCAGGTTTAGCAGAAAAAAAAAGTCTGAATCAATATTTAAAATCAAGCCAAACCATTGTGGGTTGAATTTCAATATCAGATTTGCATATACTATAGTATCATATTTATGTATCAAATCTCATTTTAGTTTCTGTTATAATAAATGCTGTGCTTCTCTTTAAGGAAATAAGGAAGAATGATGATTTTAAAAGTAAATTGAACATTAAGTAGAGTGCAAGAACTACTTGACCCTAAAGAAATCATTCTAAGTTCTTCCTATTGACATTCAAATGTAAGCTTAAGACACCTAAATTTTCTCCTCATATTTATTCTTCCTCAAGACACATGTGTTAATCTTATACAAGTAGACATTGGAGGATTAATGTGTAGGGTTGAGGGATTTATGTCGATAACCACTAATGAAGGACACAAGGAATCACCACACAGGGCTGACCCAAAGCTGGATCAGGCCCTCTGGATAAGTGAGACAATTGAATGGCTTGAACTGTTTGGGAGGCATCCAGGCTGTGGGACTGGGACCTGTCCTTGGTGCATGAGCTGGCTGTTTGGAACCTTGGGCTTACACAGGGACACTTTGCTCAGCCTGGAAGGAGGGGACTGGACCTGCCTGTACTGAATCCACCAGGTTGAAATGAATCCCCAGGGGAGTCTTGGCCCTGGAGGAGATGTGGAATGGAGGGGAGGGGAGAAGGTGTGGGCAGGGGCGGAGGGGAGAGGACAGGGCAACCCATGGCTGATGTGTAAAATTAAAACACAAATATAATAAATAACAAAAAAAAAGAGTCAAGGCACACAGAATGCTGGAAACAATCTCTCCTGATATCACTGTCATAGTCCAAATAGCGTAGAACTTTGTATCTTGAGCGGCTCAGGTGGTGTGTTGAGAAAACTGATATTCTGTTGTGCTAAAGAATACATTTCAAATTTTAGGTAAACACTCAACCGTTGACATGTTTAATAGATTCAAGTTGCAATTGTCATTAAATACTTGAACTCATGTCTATAATTTTAATTTAATTGTGGTTTTCTTCAACCAGGGTTCTGAAAATGTTCCTGCATTAAAACTGATGGCTTGTTAGCAACATTCTATTTTATACTATCACATCATGGGATGTGTGGCATTAATAAATAAATTGTAAATGAACCAATGCCTATCTTTAAATAGACTTCTGATTTTGAGCATAGACTAAAAAAATTTAAAATGAAACCATTCCCTGAACATAGTCTAGAAATTCAGGCAGTGCTGAAATTAAAATACTTTATTCTTATAATGAAGTACTCTAAATACACGGTAATC
The DNA here is from genome assembly GCF_903995425.1 of Onychomys torridus. Lineage (NCBI taxonomy): Eukaryota > Metazoa > Chordata > Mammalia > Rodentia > Cricetidae > Onychomys > Onychomys torridus. The sequence goes on along the minus strand of NC_050454.1, from coordinate 45,097,030 downwards.
AGTTTCTTATAAAATTATGGTAGAACTTTCTTATATTAAAGTCACAGAGTGCCAATCTCCCGATAATTATGGTAATAACTTACAATGTGCCCTCTCACGAGAATCTAGGACAGTTTACAAATAAACAACAACAACAAAAAAATGAAGCAATCTGGGCTCACTGCCCAGATTATCTCAAATATATATAATGGAGCACAGAATGAGAATAAATACTCATACATACATTTGATTCCACGGAGGGTGGCTAGATAGTTATGGGTCAAAATCAATGTAGGAAATAACAGACTGCTCCTAAATCTCCTTTATATAAGCAGTGAATATCTGAGATGCTCCCCCCTCTCCTGAAGAATCTTACATAGGCTACAAAGGAAAATAATATGTTTTTCGATTTGTGTGCCTGTAAGAGACCTACAACTGAAGGAGACTGAAATTTACCTAAATTGTGCAGATCTGCCTTAACCATGTTAATTAGAAAATCAGCATATTCCAATTAGAAATTCTGCCTCTCAAAAGAGACATTATGTAAAATGAATTACAGTTTTATTGGTAAATAGCAGTGTAGAATTGTTGAGTTACATGCCCAAAATTGCCAAAAATTGCTCCTTAATGTCCTATTGATGTAGCGTTCCAGTTTATTGAACTACAAAACACTGTTGCTTTCTTCCAGTTTTAATTTTAAAAACTTTAGTGAATTTTTTTGAGTTTTGCCAACTAAAAGCATAGCAACCAATCATGCAAACAAAACAATCTATCCTGTATTTTCAACACATAGCTCTTCTGGATTTTAAGGGACATCAGTTACACTAATATTTTTCTTTCTTCTATGAGGTTATCTCAATTATTTATTTATCTAAATATTTATTTATTATTTAATTTTCTACTACATGTATACACTTTTCTCCAGACACAATATGGGTGATGCACATATGAACTCAGAGTTCATGCACTACACCTCTGTGTAAACCCCAATGACCAAAAGTAGTTGTTCAATACAAAAGGAACTGAATAGTATTTTCATAGACTTGTTGTTTTGACACTTACAGCTTTGTTTGGGATTTTTCTTTTTTATTAGTCTTTTGCATATGTGTGTGTGTGACACACACACACACACACACACAGAGAGAGAGAGAGAGAGAGAGAGAGAGAGAGAAAGAGAGAGAGAGAGAGAGAGAGAGAGAGAGAGAGAGAGAGAGAGAGAGAGAGTTTGTAAGTTTCTTGATTTTTTGGTGTTGTACGTGTTTTGTTTGGATTTATAAAGAGAGAGGGCAAAGGATATGGAGGTGGGTGTTGGGTGTATAGGAAAATTGAGAGGATCTTTAAGAAGTTGAGGTTGGGAAATAAATGCAGGTGTTTTATTCATCTGAAAGGACTCAGACATTAGCAAACAGTACATAGAATGTAAGGGATGCTTGCTCATAATGTATAGTTTGAAGTATTCAGTATAAAACGCATACTGCTAAAGAATACATAATAATGTATATTAGAGATTTTCATGAAATGAATTACAACAGATCTTACCTGTATAATTTACCAATCATAATACTTGCAAGACATTATACTGATACTTCCTTTTAAATTTGGAATATCTAATGTCATCCATTGGGTAACATAGACATGTGTGTCCATCTACACCTTGGTCTTACACTAACCCAGGTGTGCTTTCCTAACAGGTGTGACCCCTAAGCTCCAACTCCCAAACCAGAAAATAGTTAATAATAACAACAAAATTACACAAAATCCATAGGTTTAAGTTATCATCGATATTTCAGCTGCTTTCTCTAATTTGGTAGTAAATGGAAAAAAAACATTCCATTTTTAAGTGCAATGATGTTCTCTAATAAGATGCTAATAATTGAATTACTCAACTGGATATTTTACTATTCTATTATGAAGCAGAAATAGTAATATTTACAGACCCACTCCACATCTGGGGATGCCCAGATGATTCATAACATAATTCTTCAGACACATCCATGAGTACTTATCCTGTTTCTAAACAGACAAGCATTGCCCAGTCTCTTGGTTCATGTATTTGGAATGCTTCTTTGATTCTGGAGTAGAAGAGAGAATGACGCATTTGTAGTGTGATGCTTAGATCTTTGGAGAAATAATGCAATTGTACCAATATTTTGCTGATAGTTTGTATTTGATTAATTGTATGCTAGTGGTAGGAGAGAATTGACTAGATTAACCATCTTCAACTCAATAAAAATATACATGGAAATACTTTTTTGCCTGTGCAATTTTGGATAGAACTTCCCTTATCTGATTTGGTCACATCTGTAAAGACCCCTGGGGAGCATAGGAAGATAGAGTTTGAAAGGACAACTGTGATTAGTGTCTACACTGTTTTTTTGTTGTTGTTGTGGTGGTGTTTTTTTTTTTTTTTTTTTTTTGCCCATTTTGAGCTAGGAAACTAACATCTTATTTTCTTTTTCTTGTTTATTTTTTTTAGGTAAGCACATTAGTTATTCCTGCATAATCAGACTTCACCAAGGTAAAACAAGAAAAAGTGATATAATATGTATGTGCATATATCACAAGTATTATATGGAATCAATGTTTAATATGTAAATGCATATAAACTGCAACAAAATTATTAAAAAATTAGAATTGTTTTGGCAAAACTGAGGCCTGAATATACTATTAGAAAGTTATCTTTTAAGTTTGTTGTTCTGTGGATCTGATGAGACTGAAAACTCGTAATACTTGCAACTCTCTTATCACATGTAGCTTTACAAGTCTTTAAACCTGAGTACTTTCTTAGGATCTTGCACATTCTAAACACTATTTTATGTTGTAGAATATTATTTTAAGATATGTTACATTTTTTTATGCTATGGACATTTGTTTTAATGATGCAAAAATGTGTTGTGTTCTTTTATATTACATGTGTTTAACTCTGTGAAGCTATGTTACTTTGCCTGAATAAAACACCTGATTGGTCAAATAAAGAGATAAATGGCCAATAGCAAGCCATGAGAAGGGATAAGATGGGCTGGCAGACAGAGAGAATAAGTAGAAGAAGAAAAAGAAATTGTGAAAAAAGAGAAAAGGAAGAGTCCAAAGGGCCAGCTACACTGCCACCCAGCTACCCAGATTACACAACCAGAGACAGAGAAAGAATTAAGGAAAGGCATACAGAAATAGAGAAAGATAAAAGCCCAGAGGCAAAATATAGATGGTATAATTTAAGTTAAGAAAGTCTGGCTAGAAATAAGCTAAGCTAAGGCCAGGCGTTCATAGGAAAGAACAAGACTCCATGCAGGTGTATTTATTTGAGAGCTGGGTGGTGCCCCCCAAAAGAATCAAAGAGTTCAGGGAAAAAACTACAATTTTATCAGTGTATGTTTTAAATATAATTTTTATGCAAATTAACATTTTTATAGCACATTAGATATAAATATTAAGTGAAATCTAGCCAAGGTGTTTTTCAAATTTGAACATATTTTGTGCGTACATTATATGCAAAGGATTGAGTCTGTAAAGGGCACACAAGTGGCATGAAGAACACATTTGATTAATATTAATTGGAATTATTTATCATCCTGAAGATTTACTTATCAGCATATATAAAATAAGCTTCTCAGCAAAAGAATTAATCATAATCTTAGGAGAACTATGATGGGTCTTTAAACTTTTTAACACTGTTTTCCCTATAATAAATCAAATTCACAGTTAAACATGTTGTTGATGAGTCCACAACTAAGAGAAAGGACAAGTAGAATCATACTACTGGTAGTGCACATGTTCTAAGACTTGTAAGAGATATATAATATTTAAGATATTCAGAGAAATTTTTCAACTTCAAAATATAGGAGCTCTTTCTTTAAATTTATATTGAACCTTTCACATGGAATAGATTATTAGGATAATGCTCAAGTTTACAAGGGGCCTAGTCTCTCTTATTTTATGCAATATAGGCAAAGTTTTCATAAACAAAATTAGACCAGTTTGAACCAAACGCAACATGGTGATGGTTAAAGAACTGATGCAGCTTCAGAGTTTACTGCACTTGAGCTCTAGCATTGGTTGAAGGGGAGGTGGAAACTCATTATCTCAAAAAGGTACAAAGTACTTTTAATTAGAAGAAGAGCCTTCGTCATCATTTATAATGCTATGAAGGTTAATAATGTTCTAATTGATGTGGTAAAAGCATTCTCTACACTCCCGGCACTTGATCCTTGTCATTAGTGGGTAGAGTAGTGAAACTTTGAGTTCAATGTATAATAATTATGGTTAAAAAAAAAGGAGGGCTTACCTTTTTTAATTTGATAGTTTGATAATGATTTAAAATTTTGTATACATATGGCATGCCTAAGTATTTCCAGCATGTCAGCAAGATGGGAGAAATGTGTTTATTTAGCTGATGTTGTACTGGCTCTGTGTGTTTGGATATCCTTCACTGAGAGACACTGTGACTCTGTTAAAGCAAGTGTTTGTTGTTATTGTTTTGTTTTGAATTGAGAATGAAGACTCAGTATACTGAACACAGTCTACTTCTGTGAGCATAAGTAGGTGTCAACAATTTAAGCAAGAATGATCAAGGGCCTCAATATTTTAAGTCATGAATCTATGAAAGGACTTAACATCATCTATCTGGGTTGATTAAGAAAGACAAATGCCACATGGGCTCACATATTTGTGGAACCAGGCTTCAGACATTTAGATGTGAAAAAAATTTTAAAGAACTACAACTTTACTTAAAGTTAGTTTCCCATAACTTAGCAGTCTATCAGATGGAAGACTCAATGATTCAAGGTGAATCATGCTTTTTGTTGTTGTTGTTGTTAGTAGTTGTTGTTGTTGTAGGAGCTGAGGACTGAACCCAGAACCTTGCACTTGCTAGGCAAGTGCTCTACCACTGAGCTAAATCCCCAACCCTGAATCATCAGTTTGTAATATGCATATTTTGGTATTTCACAATTTCATAAATGCCCAGTATGTATTCCAATGCCCCCCCTCAATTCTATCAGAAGTTCTTCTCCCTATAAGTATCTTTCTCTATTTATTAGATTTGTTGTTGCTAAGTGTCACACAGATTTTAGTGAGAGTGTTTGTGTGACTCAATGTTTGAGACTATCACAACCTGGTGTGCTCACCTGTGGGAGGGAGCCATGCCAACCATTTTTCCATAATCTGTCAGTTACCAACAGACTGTCAGTATGTGGCCCTGTGATTCCTTTACCTTCAATCTGGCTGACAGGTAGTATGGCCAGACTTCTCCGCACCCAGTGTCAGCATTCACAGCTGCAACCTTTCCCCTTACCCTCTGGCTCTTACCCTTTCCCTATCCATTCTCTGCAATGTTCATGAAATCTTAAAAGGATGGCTTTTTTTTTCTTTTTTTCTTTTTTTTTTTTTTTTTTTTTTTTTTGGTAGGGGGAGCTGGGTTTGTGACATGGTTTCTCTGTGTAGCCCTGGCTGTCCTGGAACTCACTCAGTAGAGTAGGTTAGTTTCAAACTTGGGGAACTGCATGTATTTGCCTCCCAAGTGCTGGGATTAAAGTTGTGTGCTACTTATATAATTTATAATATATTTTAAAAAAAGAAACAGAAAAATTTATACTATAATATCACCATCTATCAATTTTCCCACTTATTGAAAATAAAATAATATTGAAAATAGGATGGTACAAATCTTTTTTTCTAGCACCAAGCCTTCAATTATCTTTTATTCTCAACATTTATGGAACCATGGGTATTTGCATTTGCCTCCACTTACATAAAAGATTCCTGTTTTAAGGCTGATGTTAGCATTCATATGTAGGTCTAAATACATATGTTTAGGGATTATATCGTCATTTTAGTGTAGCAACTATCCACACTAAATTAAATGGAACCAGAAAACAAAAATTATACTGAGTTAGATAACCCAGGCCTACAAAGATGACTTCTTCACACTTTTTGAATATGTGGATCTTTTCCCAGAGCTTCAGTTTTGCATGTCCAACTTGAAGCATTTGGAACAAAGGAAAGTAGAAAGGAGATCTTGCAGGGTGAGGTAGAGAGTGAGTGCCATAATGCAGAAGAGACACTAACTCAAAGTTAAATGAGGGAGGGAAGGGCCTTTGTTGGGCTTGTAAAGGGTGGAATAGGAAGATCTGTTAAAATATCTTGAAAGTGAAAAGGTTTTCAGCTGTCTTCCTCCCACAAAGAACTGAAAACTAATAAAGGAAAAATAAATAAAATCCCAATAACAAAAAGTATTCTTTACGTCCTTACGCATAAGCTTCTGTAATTGCTACATGACATTTTCTCCTAAATATTACAACTTGGTTTTAAATGTTATTTGGATTCTTGTTCACTGATACTTTATTTACTTCAAGTGCCAAAGAATAAAAGTGTATCTGCTTTGTCTGTTTGAGGCAAACTTTTAATGTGAACACCAAACAATAGTATGAGTCGATGATTGATAGCTACTTGATTTAGCAGCATCTGTTGTTGTTTGATGTACTCCAAGCAGATGTTCATTCTTGAAATTCAACCTGCAATTTGATTTACTCTCCTGACATGTAACCTTAGCAGATGAATACTATTTCTCTTTAGGTAGAGGAATTAGAATTAACAGTTGTATATGCCTTTGTTCAAACAAATGTCTACAGACTGGGTCAAACTTCATTAACTTTTATAAGGATGACAATGAGTGAACTCTTTGAATCACTTGCTCTGTAAACTGACAGAGTTCTGTCATTTTTGCAGGCCATCTAGAGTCAGATTTTTCAATTAGCAGTTCTTTCTTTTAATGCTCTTGGAGAATGAATGAAAACACAACAGCATACATTCTCATGCTGTTCTTTCCTAAGCCTGGCATTGTATTTCAAACTTGTCACATTATACATAGAGTTGTAAGGAGAAAATACAGAGGCAGACTCTACTGTTTATCTTAGTCTCTGTTCACATTTGATTATGTGCTGAAAGACACACAGAAACACAAACACACACAAACAATATGATTGTACTTGATCACAGTATTTCATGGTTTATTAGGGGACTCAGTGAGATTCATGGCAAATTTGAGGGAAGAAACTCCTTAGTGTCAGAGTATTCTGAACAAAGATTTTCTTAGTAGAAATAATCAGTGAATGCTAATTAAACATATTGTCTTTAAAAATTTATAAAATTATATAATATCCTACAAGACCATATATATATTATAATATATATTATAATATATATATTATAATTCTAAGAATACCAGCATGTCCTGTAATGGCATATACTTCTTCAAGGTATTCTCTTGTTCTGTGTTAACATTCCAGTGATGTCTAGTGACCTTTTCTATGCAAATATGAACAACTTGAGGTTATCACGATCTTTCATGCATTGCTCCTTAAAGGGGCAACCTTAATTGCTTTTATAGTCTCAATTTTATTTTAACCTCCATTACCTATAATATCATCTTTGAAGCTTGAAATTAACTTTTTTTTCCTTCTCAATTTTATCCGTTATTTTGGCCAGCAATGGTATTTTTTTCGAGGTCACCAAAATTCTGGGGGTTTCATGAAGCATAGACATGACTAATCAATATGATAAAGTACATCTTTATTATATTAGTCCATTTATCACTCTCACTGACAGAGAATTATCTTCATTTTCTACAGCAATCATCCAAAGACAGACTGTTCTTTGCATATAGAAGCAAAACTAATATTATTAGAAAGCTACAGTGTACACTCTTTTAGACATACTTGGTAATGAGGCCTTTCCTGGACCATAGCTCCAAGTTTTCTAGTTCTTTTGTGATTAGATAGTCATCTATGAAGGTGTGACCTAGATATTGATGCTGTACCTTTAGTGTACATAGTAAACATTAGCTGTATTCAACAAACTTTAGGTTGTAGGGACAGAAATAACTCGATCAGTTAACAACCCCTCCATTAACTTTTCTTTCTCTATCAAGCTGTATCAGCAGGCTGACGTAATTACACCTTGCTGTCTTTAGAATCAAATGGTTTGTTCTGTGACAAACTCAAAATCTCTGAGTTATGAGGTAATGCAAATGCCCATCTCCTTACTCTAAAATGACACAATAAACACTTCAGCCTTTTTGTTCCTGTAATTAAGAATGGTTGAAGATTTAATGTTTTGACAACACAAAGTTGTCATTCTCATTATGGAGGGGAAATCAAATGTAATTGTCATAAGAGGAGATTAAGTGAGTTAAGCTCACAGAAAGATAATGGTGTTCATTCAGAACAAATCTTGAGATGGGCTCATAAGCATTTTCCTGACATGGACATTATGTGAATAAGTAGTCCCCCATCCACTGTAGACTATAGCACTGAAGGGTTCATGAGTGCAGACACTGTGTTCCACTTCGGTGAAGTCCCTTTACTGAATGTAGTACTTGGTATATTTTAAGGAAATTATGAACAGTGTTATTGCTACTGACATATTCATTCCTTTGAAGATATTTTTAGTGTGTTTGATTTTTTCTTTTTTTATTATTATTAAAAGATTTTCTATTGATTTTACCTACTTTCCACAGATTCTCCTTTCCTCCCTCCTCCTGCCCTGTAGCCTTGCCCCACCCCGCCACAAACCCATCCTCCATTTACATCTCCTCCAAGGCAAGGTCTCCATGGGGAGTCAACAGAGCCTGGTACATTCAGTTGAAGCAGGTCCAAGGCCCTCCTCCCTGGACCAAGGCTGAGTAAAGTGTTCCATCATAGACACTGGGCTACAAAAAGCTGGCTCATGCACCAAGGACAGGTTCCAATCCCACTGCCTGGGGCCCCTCTAAACAGTTCAAGCTAAAGAACTGTCTCACCTATCCAGTTGCATGGTAACTCCTCAGCTATTGGTCCACAGTTCACGCATTTCCACCAGTTTGGCTGGCTGTCTCTGTACATGTTCCTATCATGATATCAATGTGTTTGCTCATAGAATCCTTCTTATCTCTCATCAGTTGGACTCTTGGAGCTTGGTCTGGCACCTGGCCATGGATCTTTGCATCTGCTTCCATCAGTCACTGGATAAGGGCTCTATGATGAAAGTTAGGGTATTCAGCCATCTGATCACCTTAGTAAACCAGTTCAGGCACCCTTTCAACTATTGCCAGTAGTCTAAGGTGGAATCGTCCTTGTGGATTTCTGGGAACTTCCCTAGCACTCTGTTTCTCCCTTTTCCCATGATGACTTCATATATCATGGTATCTCTTCCCTTGCTCTCCCACTCTGTCCCTGTTGCAGCACTGAGCTACATACTGAGACAAGAAAAGTTTTAATGCATCCTATAGTCATATTATTAAGTAAATAAAGCACAATTTTCTAGTTGACACAGATGGAAAAGATGAAAATTATTATATTCACATTCCCACAAATGGTTCATTCAAAGTACAAAAATTAATACAACTGGTAATCTGAAGTTTTCATACTTGTATATATTGTATTCATAAATCGCTAATTAGAATGTAATAGTCACTCTAAAATATCAAGTAGGAAAAAACTATATAAATTAGTTACCTAAGTATATTATTTTAAATGAACACATTACTTCAAAAACAGAATGATACCAGGTAAGTTGGAGTAAGTCATTTCTGTCCATAGTGCCTCACAAACTCTTCATCTCTGGCTTTAAATAACTTAATTTACTTGCAAGTCATTATGGATTGAGATGGAAATAGTACTATACTGCTCTGTGAAGATGGAGACATTTTAGTATGCTTTGTTAATATATTTTGGAATGATTCTTAAGTTTACTTGGGAACTTCTATTTTCCACAATGGCTTTGGTTATTTGATAAAAATAAACTTTGGTAAATATACCTTACCCATCAAAAGAAACATGTATTACCACTAAGGTATATCTCTTCTGAGCCTTAATGAAACTCATTTAATACTTTAGCGATCCAAATTAATCAATTTTGAAAAAAAAGTTATATTCTACAACAAGTCAGTATAAGTTCACCATTCCTCAAATAATTAGGAAATTGAATTAAATGGCTAGTTTTAAGACAGGTCTCTGCACTTTTTTTCTGTAGATTTCCAGTTAGTTTTAGACTTAACATATCACAGTAATATATTTTTAACATCATCTCATGCTTTCAGGCAAATTTAACTCACAAGTGTCTTAAAATGTCTATTGCTGTGAAGAAACACCATGACCACAGTAACTCTTAAAAAAAAAAAAAATTGGCCAGGCGGTGGTGGTGCACACCTTTAATGCCAGCACTCAGGAGGCAGAGCCAGGTGGATCTCTGTGAGTTCGAAGCCAGTCTGGGCTACAAAGCGAGTTCCAGGAAAGGCACAAAACTACACAGAGAAACCCTGTCTCAAAGAACAAACCCCCCAATTTTTTTTTTAATTGTGGTGGTTTACTGACAGTTCAGAGGTTCCATGCATTATCATCATGGAGGGACAACAGCATGCAGGCAGACATGTTGCTGAGAGTTTTACATCTTGCAAGCAGCAGTAAGTGCTCTGTCTCATTGGGCATGGCTTCAGCATAGATGAGACCTCAAAGCCTGCCTCCACAGTGACACACTTCCTACAACAAAACCATATCTAATCCAATAAGATACTCCATTTGTTCCCCTCCCTTTGGGGGCCATTTTCTTTCAAACCACCACAAAAAGTAAGATAACAATAAAATTGTCCTTATATTGAAGAACTAGGTTGTCCTTCCCAAAAGTACAACATATATAAATATCCTTCAAATTAATAAGTATGTGTACCATTTATTATTGGTGTACACTCATAGGTACAACGGTCATTTATCACTGCATGATTTAGGTCACTCTTTGATTGTATAGCTTTGTTTATTGACACAAAATAGTTTAGGATTTGTTTAATATTTGCAAGCATAGGAGTCTCAGAGAGCAATTTCTTTTTGTAAATGAGCATCTTGAAAATGAAATGCAATTAAAGATTCAACAAAGTAAGGAAAATGCAATTTTAAACTCCTAATTGTTATTTCAAGCACAATCGGTATTTAAGATAAATAATCATCCCAAGGAAGCTTAAAACCCTGTAGCTAATCTACATATTCATTGGGTTCACAGAAATCTTTCGTGTTAGACAGGTGAGGAAATTGTGACAGAAAGCAAGAGATTTATGGTAGAATTGTTGAAAATCAGTAAGACCAGACAGTGACTGAGAATGTTTTCCTAGACTTTCATGTGGCAGTACCCAGGCTCACTGAGTATTATCCTGAACCATTCTAACTGATAGGAATCTGAGCCCTCCCTCAAAGTGTGCGTCAGAAGTGGAGTAAGTTGTTGGTCCTGCACATGATCTCCACAGTGCTGAGTAGACGTTTTGGATTTTGAAAATATCTCTTCCTTGTTAAACACCTTATTTCTCTCTGTCACTTTTGTACATTGGTATATTTCTTATTTTTTCACATCATTCATCCCTTTTTAGTTTCCACTGTTCTTGGCATTCATCAAGTTTTAAATTCTGTTTCACAAAAAACAGTAAATTTTTCCCCTCACTGTCCTCCTTGGCCTGTTTTTCTTCCTTTTCCACCATCTTTTATTTTGCTAATTAATTTTGTTATGTATGAAAATATTTCTAAGTTATTCTTTGGACATTTTGATCAGTCAATATTATACCTATTCTTGAAGTCAACTGACTCAATAATATATTATATATGTTATTATATATACTTTATGCAGTCCATGCAATAAGGTTATGCAAAACAGTTGGTATTTATAACATACTTTCATGACATAGAGGTGATCCCATAAAATAATCTTCAAGAAATTAATACTGAAACAAAAATATGATGTAGCAAATGTTGAAACATCAGGAATCTATAATACAAGTGATTATAGTTATTGTTATTATTTGGAATAAGTATAAACAACGTTGCAAAGGAGAAAGCTTACAGGGTATGTACTATAAGTGTTGGGTCTCATTCTGGGCTGCTCTCTTGTCTCACCAAGAACTGAAGAAGCTGATAATTTTGCACCATGATGTAGAAGCAAGAGAAATTTTTTTCAGTGTCCTCAAATCTAAAGTAGGAAGAGAGCTAGTGTGAAGAAATCCAAACAACAGGAATCTATGTTTGTTGAATGACAGCAACAAAACGTGTCTACTCTGAAAACCATACATCTGAAGTGTTTGGGGTAAATTAAGGGTCAGAAATAGATCTCATGAGTGTACAGACACCTTTAGATTATGTCATACTACATAAAATTAGCATTAGATACTGTAACTAAAATTACAAATGTTGAATGCAACTCTATGATAATAAACTATCCTAAGAAGAGTGGGAAAACTTAGAAAACAGTCACAAATATGCAACTATTCCAGCTAGACCATCACATATTCACAACTGAGTGTTCATCCATCTCCTGCCAAGCTATTAGCGATCCCAGGGATTTCAGCAGTATGTACTATGAAGGTAAGGACAGTCATTCACATTCTGACTACTGTCTCATATTTAAAAGAGAACAACTTTTAAATTGAATACCTGCATCTTATAACAAATGACAAGACATATTTTCATTTTGGATTTAATTGTGAAAAGAAAAAAATATAGTAACATCATGAGGGAATTTTGGTCTAAGGATACATAGATATAACGATAAGATTCATCTTTGTTACCTAAGCTAGGGACAGATCCGTGTGTGTGTGTGTGTGTGTGTGTGTGTGTGTGTGTGTGTGTGTGTGTGTGCATACATACATATATATAATTTTATCTAGAAATAGAGCTAAAAATCAATCATAAATTAGGGAAATTTGAATTTGAAAATATAATTCTATAAAAATGTTTAACCTGTTCATTAATCAATGAATAAAATAAAGTTTTACTGTTTAGACACCACAGAGAGAAAGAGACAGGAAGAGAGAATAGAGTCTTTATATATACATATTCCTAAGTTCTTGCATAATATGTTTCTCATAGCTTCAGTTATAATTGCTTTGAGTAGGAGAACTACCATAGGGCAGTAGTGATTTTTCATAAGAGTACCATCTTCTTTGTCTTTTGTGCAGGGGAAGCATTGGTACACAGGATGATGTAGGGTCTCCATGAGAAAAAAGTAGAATTTGCTTTATGATTTCCAGTAATATCGAATATTCCAAAATCTACTTCACCTAAAATTAAGTTGCTTCATTATTTTCTCTATCTTTTGCAAAATCAAATTTTACATTAAACCTAAGAAATATTTTAGTTACAAATTTGCCTTTTAGCTTCGTGGAAAAATTATAGAGTATTTTTGTAAATTCCTATTCACCTTACCGTGGGAAGACTTCCTAGTTTCTACATTTCACTCACCACCTTCCACCACAACATGTCTTGTCATTTGACATCAGAACAGGAGTCTCACAACTGCATATCTTTGTTTTGCTCTGTGCAGCCTTTGAGCTAGAATTGCCTATCATTTTTTCCTTTACACAGTTTTAACTTCATACTCCACTGTGTTTGTGTTCAAAATTATCTCCTTCCCAGGCGTTCTGTCCTGAGATCTGTACCTGCATTAGGACCAAGCAAAGCTTCTCCCTAGTCCCATAGCTGTGCAGATGAAATGGCAGCATTTGAAAGGCTAGCATCATTCATCTTGAACTTGTCATGCTCATATGTCCTATAGGTGCTCTGTTACATTTGGTCTTCTAGAATAAATTTAGGATAGAACAGTTTTCCCTGTAAATAAGGATTCTTTTCAAACTTCTAACAGGACTTTGGCATATAAGGTGAAGACAGCCAGGGAAGAGGAAAGAGGTAGAGAGAGAGAGAAGATGTATGTCTGTATTTGTGAAGACAGTGTGAAGGGCCAGTTCTTCAAATCCCAGCCTTCTTTGTGCTAGGAATACTGGAAAAGGTTTTAAAAAACAAAGGATGAGATGCTGTGTGGGAATAAGATACACTGAGATGATACCAGACATAAGGTTTAATGAACTAGACCAAAATCCAAACTCATAACTGTGACACTAAGTGAAAATAATTGCTTATTTGAATATGTTTCTCATGTCATATGCTGAGAAATAATTCTAACATTTTTCTCTGCTGAAGACCATATAGCAAGATTCGCTGTTTTCTCAAACTAAATTATTTAGTTGCTTTATTCTTCATTAAAATAATTTTCCTTGCATAATACTGTTTACAGAACAAAATTACTAGTATCTAAAGATTCAAACTCTAATGTAAATTGATCTGTTAAAGCTATTAGCTTACACTATAAGCTTCCTTTATTGTTATAGAGCCTAAGCCTGTGTTAATATATAACTTGATGCTGCTCAAGTTAACTTAATGTATATGCAGTTTCTACATGATTTCAATCATTTGCGCTTTTCTGTAAACATTTTTCTGTTTTTATACAGTCTATGTCCCTGTTTTAGAAAACAATTACTGTGATTATTTTAGTTCTAGTGAGATATGTATAATAACAGGCCTTCCAGACACCCTGCTATGTTGCATACAGCAAGATTCCTAAACCTCTGTGCAGTATTTAACTGTACATTGCTATCTGTGTACTCTATGGGACAGCATAAGCATGTAAATTGATTCTGAGTAATAAGAGTTAATTTTATATAGAATGTATATGACACTGTTCTCCTTTAAGACATTGTTTTAGACTATGGAACCCTCAAAGGACCCTTCCTGTGGCAGAAAAATATCAAAATATAGTTCTCAAGGGAAAATAGCTACCATTATTTTGGTTGTTCTTTATGATAAAACGTAAGTTTTAGTAACACCCGCTTTTTTGTCGACAGTGTCAAAAAGCAGTATTGTAAAAGGCTTGGCAAATACTGCCACCATCCTGAAAGTTTGAGTTACCAACTTGTGGACATATTTTAAAATGTTTTATATTAACAATACTTTAATCATTACAGCAAGGGTTACACTTTTTCCTTCCCAAATAGTATCATTCTCTGGTCTTTCAGCGTGACCTTTTCTTGTAGTCTATTTTGGGTTGATCTCCCTTCCTGTCAAATATTCTTTGCTAAAATGTTTTAAACAGTCCATTTCTCATGATATTTAAGGCTGGATTTCTCAGTCTCAGTCCTTTTTTTTTTTTCTTCTTCAGTCAGGCACAGGACACTTTCCAACATCTCAAGCACAGAAATCTCTCTGTTTTATCTTGATGGCTTACATACTTTTCACATGCTGGGCTCCTGGGGCTCTACCTTATTTCTTTTTGTTTCTCCCAGAGGAAACGACTCCAGCTGTGCTCTGGCAATCATCACAGTTACCTTGAGTGACACAAAATAGTTCTTCCATGTGGTTTTCTGCGAAGAAAATCCTGAGAGAGCATAGTTCTAGATTAACAGGTGGAAATGTCAGTGTACCTGATACGCTGGTTAGTTATGTGAATTTAGCACAACTACAGTCACCTGGAAAGAGAACACCTCATTGAGGAAGTGCCTCCAAAGATGGCTCTCAAAGCACATATTTCAGGCTTTTTCTTAGTGATAATTGCTGCAAGAGACACCAAACCATTGTGGCTGGGGCCAACCCTAGGCAGGTGGGCCCGAGTTCTGTAAGAAAAGGTGCTGAACAAGTTGTTGAGAGCAAACCTCTATGTTGAGATCATTCCTCTGTGATCTTTGCTTCAGTTCCTGCCTCCAGGTCCCTGTCTTGAGTTTCTGCCCTGACTTCCCTAGATGATCAGCTGTGACATCAAACTGTAAGCTAAATAAAACTTACTTATCTCAATTTGGTTTGGTCAGACTATAATGTCCCTCAAATACACGTGTATACATATTCAATTTTATTTCTTTCCCTTTATTACTCGCTTAGTAATTACAAACCTAGAATTTGGAATAAGCATTTCCAAAATTCCTCAGGAGCAGCAGGAAATATTAGAAATGCAGCTAGAGAGAGAGAGACAGAAACATAGAACAGCCTCAACATCTCTTGTTCTCCTCTCATGATCTGGTATCAGTCAAGAATCTATTGCACAACCCTTATTTTCCAAAAGGGGTGTGTGTGTGTGTGTGTGTGTGTGTGTGTGTGTGTGTGTGTGTGTGTGTAATAGCATCTGGGATTCAAATGGTCACCACTTCAGTAAATTATTTGCGTGGATTTGATAAGTTGCTTAACCTCTGAGTTTCCATCTCTTTAACAATAAAACAGAGGTAGTAAGTGTGCTTTTCTATGATTGTAGATATGCTTAGAAGAGGACTCTAAATATAATATGATGAAAATTTACTGTGTCATTGCAAAAACAGCAGCCAGTCTGGGTTTACAGCTGCATATTAACCCCACAAATGGTGTTGCTAATTATTAGCTTATTAGCTTGTTTAAGAAATGGTTTCTTTTTCATCTTGGTGTTCACAAATGTTAGATTTACTTGTTATATATCTAAAGCCTTTCATACCCTTGAACTTTTGTTCCAAGCTCTTCTATAGCCATGTACTGCAGTGAATTCAAATCTGTCCCTTCTTGCTCTCTGACCTGCTGCTGCTGGCTTTGCTGCACCGTCTGGGGCTCACTGCCTAAGCTTCCAAACTGTGGGGAGTACAATGTATATTTCATGGAGATGTGCAGGTCTGTTCTGTCATCCTATGACCCACCATCCTGGTTGATTCTCCTTCAGAACTCTGCACAGATATTAATTCTTAGAGACATCCTCTCGGATTTTAAATATCCTTCAGATTAAATCTATGCTTTATTATTCTGTTTTTGACTTTCCCTCATCTATTCAAATACGTGGCTGCATCTAATTGTATTTTCTTGTATACTGATTTGTTTTCTATCTCACCTGTCAAGGAAAATGAATTTCTTATTTATTATCACATATTGCAATCTGGGAAAGTATGGTATATACCAGGCAGTTTAATGTGTGACTATTAGCAAGTGGGTACATAATGAAAGTAAAGATACCATGTTAGAAAGTAATCTGTGGAGTTTTCAATAAATCTGTGTATGTGATAAAAGAAATTAAAACACCTCAATACTATTTGACCACACTAGGATTCATTCATATGCTTGAGACATAATTTTTTTACTTATAACATGTTCATAAAAAGAGCTTCATCATAGCAGAGTTTCACTCACTAATCCATCTGACACATTTCTTTTTCTTTATTTTTTAGTTAACAAACAGTATTTTATTTCACTTGCAAAGACCTAGGTTTCCCTCTGGCACTTTATTTTGTTCTCTCCATTCCTTTCTGTACTTTATTCCTCCAGCCCTTCTGCCCTCCAGCCCTCCTGATGTAACCTCTCCTCTCCTGTCCTGTCACACTGCGGCCTCTTTACCTACACATGCCCTCATCATCTTGTTCTCCTCTCAGGATCTACCCGGTATCACAGTCAAGAATCTATTGCACAACCCTTTTTGCCAATAGGGGTGTGTGTGTGTGTGTGTGTGTGTGTGTGTGTGTCCATTACTGTTACAAAATCCTCAAAACAAACAATCTAAAATGGTGAAAATTCTTTCCATTCAAATTTCATATGTTTTATACCATGATCACCAGTTACTCTTGCTGCTAAGACTGAAGTGAGTCAAAATAGCATGACATAGGTCTTGAGATAGAAGAAAGCTTATTTTATAGCGTAATAGAAAAATGAAAAGGACCAGAAGTAAGATATAACCTTCAGAAATGCACTGCCAATGACCTATTTTCCCGGGTCTTTGTAGCGGGCCATCCCACCTCCATTTTTCCCAAGGGTACTCTTGAGCAGGAACAGCTGGAAATATTAGAAATGTACCTAGAGAGAGAGACAGACAGAAACATAGAACAGCCTTCTGAGCGCCTAGCTCCTTATCCCGTCAGGCCCTCACTGCCAAAGGGCTTTTAAAGGAATGACAAGGGGTGGAGTAAAAGACCTCCACCCAGCCATGGGTGGACATCACCCATGGTCAAATCATCCCCTTATGCAGCTCTGCAGTGTCCGGCACACTCAGCTCTCACAAGGAAACTTCTGGGGGCTCACACAAGTCTGGCAGGCTTTTCAGTGACTATGCACTGCAGCAAATTAGATGCCTTCCTGCCTTCTGGGCTCGCTCATCTCTTTCCAAGCGTGAATTTGGTAGTGGATTCACATACCTGTGATTGTGGCAGCTTCATAGTCCAATCACTCCTTAGTAGAGTAATGCCAGTAGCTGAAGATTAATCCTTCAAGTTGTGAGACTACTGGGCCATTCCACACATAACATAACAGGACATACTGTCATTATTTCTTTTCATTCATGCTTTGGTACCATTTTTTTCCCCCTGAGAAATCTAATGTCTGGGCTTCCTTCTGCCAAAATCATAATAGCCTCACAGAGCAGATCTTCAAGTTTCCTCTGACTAATCACTGCTTTGATTCATTTCTGTTGCCCTTGATCCCCAGCAAGCTCCTGACTAGATATGTTGTTAATTTTCTCATTTCGGTAAATTGTAGAATGATTATAAATGTTTTCCCTCAGTTCTGATGATGCCCCAGGAAGACATAATTAGGCTTCTTGGGGGTTATGGTGGTTGTTCCTCTTTTCGGTGGTTTACTTTTTTTTTTTTTTCAGCCTGAACTCTGAGGAACTATTTGGAGATAGTAGCTTTGTTGCAGTCTTAGCAAGATTTACCTCTGGAAGAGCAGCAGCTCTGTAGGCATATACCAAAGAGATTAAGAGGTTGTAAATTAGTGCATATTAGCTTTGCAATTTTACACAGGGGGATTCTTTTATTTTAAGTAACTCTTTTAACAGTTGTGAGAATATGCTTACCACTCTTCCTACTGTGCACTTAAAATTGTTTAATTTTTTTTTATTCTTCTGCTGTATTTTGATTATATTCATTCCCATCTCTCTCATAGAAAATCTAAAAGCATATACAAGACCAGGACGGGTTCAAATTAGACTTAACCCGACAGGGAGAAGTGGAAGTGAGCATGGGGTACCACCCTTACCCAAGTAGCTATTTGCAATGGATACTTTCTAGCAAAGAGTATCAGTCCCCCTCTCCCCAGATGGTATCATTGGGTATATCAACCACACTCCAGGGTAGGTCCCAACTCCGGGACAACACAATAAGTACTCCAAGATATTTGTGTGTCTGTACTTTTTTGTTTCTTAGTACTTTTTGACATACCAATTTTATTTGTTTTACTTTGTCTGTTTTGATTTTTTGTTTGTTTGTGTTTGTTATTATTATTGTTTGCTTACTGTGTAATTTTGTAATTGGATTTCCCAGTCTGCTTTAATGGTCTCTTTCTGTCACATGGTTATTCAAGTTATATTCAAGTATAATGATAACACTGATAAGATCTCCTCTTCCTCTGATACCATGACCCTACCCGATCTAAACATGTATACACGACTTATAAAGAAAAAATAAATATGATATAGTGGGTATTTTAAAAACATATATGAATGAAACAATACAATGAATCTTCACATAAATAAGTTATCTATTCCTTGTAATTATCATGATTCATCAGTTTTTAAATGGTGCATGATTCTGGTTTAATATTTTATAAATGGCAAGAATGAAAAATAGACAGGGTGCAGGCAGGGATGCAGAGAGTATTTTGATGCTAAAACTGAAAAAAAAACAGAAGTATGTATTTTTCTCATTCACATTTACTTGATAAGCATTAGATTGAAGTTTATGACAGAAAATAGCAGTATCTTCATAGGCACGTACATATATAGCATTCTCATCCTCAAAGCAAAAGAAAATCTTTTGACTGTTTTTCTTCAGATTAAGTTAATTTCACAGATTATTGCCATTAAAAAACACTTGTGTGCCCTGGTGGAGCAAATTTCTGGTTTTGAACAGGTGCTGGTTATCCCCACTCTACAGTAGCCTTCTCCATCTTTGTGTAAAGACAACGCAGTAGTTAGAAAACAACAAAAAATAAAAAAATAACAAAACAAAGAAACAAACAAAAATCCATCATTTTGTGGTCAACAGCAGTAAAGATTAGAATTGACTATGCACATAGTCTTACAATCCAACCTTCTACCTAATGGCCAATCTGAGTGACTCACCCATGAAGCTTGTTCTCTGCAGTTTCCTTTATAAGAGCAAGTGGAAAATACTTCCTACTCTATAACATCAGACAGAGAATAGATGTAGGTTTCTCAGATGCAGACACTAAGGCACAGTATATAAGTTTTTAATATATACATATACATACATACATACATACATGCATATATATATCACATACAGTTATAAAGCCTACCTTTGGCACCTAAAGAAAACTAATTTTTAAAACATTTCTTGTAAGTAAAGTCTGATTCCAGCAGAATATAGATTTCCTAAGATTTTGTCAAGAAAATTTGGCTTGTACAAACATTATTCAGAACAATGGCATTAGGCAAAACATCGTACCATTTCTCTTAGGAAAAAAAAAATCAAGACTATTTTTCGGCATTTTTGTAAGTGTGTTTTTTCATGTAAAGCTCTGGGTGTCAAGGCAGCAGAGAGACGAAGAGTTGTGCAGTGAGGAATCATTACAGTGGAGGGTCATTAGCTGTAATCAAGGGCCAGCTTAGCTATAGCACAGGAAGCAGAAGGAGAGCTTGATCTTTAGCCAGATGAAGAGCCATGTACTGCAGAGGCCATCTGGATGCCTGAAGTCAGCCTAAATCCTGGTTAATGCTTTGTATTTAATTTAGAATACATCCTTAAATTCAAATTCACGAAGAAATCTCTCTACAGAAAGGCTGGGAATATCTGTCCAAATATCTTGTTACTATTATAAAATATTCTAAGCCTATCATTTCAGAAATGCCACTGTCAAAGAAGCTAAGATACAGAATGACACATTGCTGTTCAACCCCAGAAAATCTGAAATCTCCATATTTACTCAGATGTGCACCATATGTTGATATTTCCCTTTTTGTCTTCTGACCGAAAAAGTTCACTATCCACTTAGGAAGATGCCGAATTTATTCTGCTTAACAGTATTTGTTGAAATCTGTGATGCCTGATTCCTTAAATGCAATCTGTGTCTTGGGATATCAATGTTTCCCATAACTCTTGTCATTTGATACTTGCTATCATATAGTACCATCTTTACTTTTGCTGCCATTAGGGTAGCTCTTGCATAAGTTGATACATTTAAATTTAACTTAGTTCAACAAAATATATTTCATACACATGTCCTCAACAAAATTGCCCTGTTTAAATTCTTAGCGGCCACAAGTACATGGAAAGCATATTTTTGTTATCAAACACAATGTAGGACAATAATACTGTTGAATAACTGTTGAGAGTATATATCTTTTGGCTCAAATCTCTCCCACTGCCTACCATTGTGATAAATGATTTACTGGAGGGCAGCCATACTCTTTTTTGCAGTATTCTCTGTGACTGCTTCACTCTATAGTGGCACATTTCAGTACTTACACTAAAATATAACAGTATCTTCATAAGAAATCAAAAATACTTAGAATATCGATAGATGATAGACAGATGAGAGTTAGATAATAAAGGAGATAGATTATATATAGATAATAAATGCTATATAGATAATGATAGATCAATGATAGAAAGACAAATTATATATAGATGATAGATAGATAGATAGATAGATAGATAGATAGATAGATAGATAGATAGATCTTATACCCCAAATCTAAATTATTCCCCATATAACAACTTATGGGGAGTTTTATTCAACCATTGGTTCTCATTCCTTTATTTTTCAGCAATCTATGCTTTGGATAAATTTGTTTCAGATTCTCTGTCTTTAGCCTTGGGCTTTCCTTACAGTGTGATAGCCTTAAATGCCCTTTTCAGATCCAGGTAGAAAAACTTTTGTTGTGGGTGTCTACTTTGTTATCTAGGTCAAACTGAAGTCATATGTACTCTCTGTGTAGGATTCTGAATATTACAGTCTCTGAGGCTGACCTTCCAGCCAAAAGTTTTCCATAAATCATCTTGGAGTTGAGAATATTGACGATCTTTTCTTTATGCCTGTTTGTAATAATATATAACCGATTCTGCTCATTGTGTTCCTCACTAAAGTTCATTTTTTATTTATAGACTCAATTGTACTTTATATGCAAATGATCATTATACTTTAGAAAAGCAATATGTTAATTTGATTAATTTCTTACCTTAATTTAATCTCCTGAAATGTCACCTGCCACTCAATCTACACTCCAGCTATAACAAAACAACCAACATTACAAAGAGCTGAATCATTAAATTTCTTCTAATCTGATGACAGGTATGACAGCATTAATTTCATGCACATAGGGATACTGAACATTCAGAGATGGAGAGGTAGTTCCCTGCCACCAATCCATTCATGAGCTCTAAAAAACTACTCATGTAAATTAAGCATCTGGGAATGTTGATTTCACTTTTCTATGTGCTTTGCTGTAGGCTTTCTTGAATTAGGCAATTTCTTCTTGAAATGCTGAGGGTCACCATAAATAAATCATAGCCTCTCAAGTATCATTTGTTGTTACTCCTTGTATCTAACATGATGCCATCCCCTTTGAAGGGGTTTGTTTCCTCTTGTCATTGCCTCTGGTCATGGGGAATGATAAGGATAATTATGCTGTCAACCCCTGTGATATTTGGTGTTGTCTGTCTCCCTGGTAGGATGCCATATTTCCTCTTTTCAAAACAGCTTCCGTCCCTTCTGTCCACTGACTCTGAGCTTTATGGGGAGGAAAGTGTACAGCATGAAACTGAAAGCGAGAATTTATTCCTGAAGGCACAGAAGGGAAATTAGCATGGTTAGTTGGCAAACAAAAAAAATCAACCCTGGAGAAGAAAAAGGCCCATACACCAGGTGCCTGTCATACACCAATGCTGGTTGTATGGCTATTGTAGATAGTGTCCTCCTGTGTTCCAATAGCCTCAGTAGGATTCCATATTACAGAGAGTAACATGTGGGAACTTTGTCCCAGCAAGACCTTGAGAAAAAGTGGCCATGAGAAACATAAGCATGGAAAGAGAATCTCAAGCCTGTAGGAAGCACAAGCCTCTTTAGAGGAAAAACAAACACAAAGAAAAGAAATAGTTATGTTTTGCCTTTAAGACATTAAATGTTTGCAATGAAACACTATTTTAAAGACAAATGATAAATGTTCATGAGAATTGAAAAGATTAGTAAAAAAAAGATTGATATGCGATAAATGGTAACATACAACTTAAATTCATTAGAAAAGGAACAAAAAAAAGAGTAGAAATAACTTGTAAAACAATTCATATAAATTTTACTTGCTTTGATAATTCTTTAACTTTAATTTGAAGTATTTTTTTAATCTTAACTTATAGTCATATTAACCATCAAGTTTTGGGGTAATTATAGCTGGTGCATTTTTAATATAAGAGTATGTATTTTTCTGGGTGCTTGTCTCTGCATTTCGCACAGCTTGCTCAGAGGTGGCTCTGCCATGTCTTTCTCATTGCACTACTCAATGAGGAGCCTTGGTAGTGTCATCCCTGGGAAGCTGTTCGGTGACCTTGCCTAAACTCCAAGACAGAAGCAGACATCTGGTCATTGGGATACTTCCTATAAAACCAAGGAAGTTATTTAGTAAATATGAGAGATGACTATAACCAGCAGTCAAATATTATTAATGAGTTTTGACTACAGTATGTCTTTTAATTGATGTTTATAAATAGCCCCACTCCCTACGGTTTGTAATATAACATTTACCAAACTTCGTTTTTGATGGAATTTACATATGGCACATCAGGATGATTAAAGGCCAGCAGTCTTTTCACAGCATGGCAAAAAAATAGGATTTGATTTATCTTCATGCCTCACCGACCACTTGCTGTGATGGAACTTTTGAAATTTTAATATTGTCATTTCTCACAAGGAGTTTGTTAAGTAAATTATTATGTAAATAATATTTACATTTCTAAGTATTGTTTCTAGTCTCCTTTCTTAATAAAATACTTTGTGTGATAAAACAAAATGTATGCTTAATCCTCTGAATCAATAATAATTCCTCATGGGTTATTATGTGCTTAAATCAAAAAGAGTGATATCTATTCTAAAATATTGGCATGTTGAAATCACTAATACCAAGGCCATGCAAATATTTTAAGTTTCACAGTATTTGGCACATGTAGAAAAATCTACCATGTTATATGTTAGCAATTTTGAAATATCTTTTAGTTGAGAAATTAGTAGATTTGAACTTATTCCAGTAAAAGTTGGAAAACTGATTTTGTTGAAAAAGGAAGATTTATAGAATATGCTATACAATTACAATGGGTGTTGGTTAGAGTACAAATCTGCATATCTACTTCTGTAAGGTAGTATGCTGTGTGGGGATGCTTACGGATGAATGCCTTCCTGTGAGGAACTGTGAGTCAGTGTCTGGGTGGGTGCCTCTGTGACATAGTGTGGTTGCCTGTACAAAGTAGTGCTTATGTGTGGCTACCTTCAGGTGAACACTTGTGTGAGATGGTGCTTAAAACCTGTGTGTGAAGACCTGTATGTGAGGGCCTATGTGTGAAGGTCTATGTATGAGGGTCTCTGTATGAGTATGTGTGTGTGTAAAGCAGTGTCTGTGTAAAAGTGCCTGTGTGTGTGTGTGTGTGTGTGTGTGTGTGTGTGTGTGTGTGTGTCAGTGTATGATTTCCTGTAAAAGGTAATGCTTATGTATGGGTGTCAGTGTGTTAGAGCCTTGTGGGAGGACCTGGGTTAGGCATCACCTACATGCATTGGCCTATGTGAAGGCCTGTCTGTTCACATTACAAGACAATCTTTTTTCACAAGGAAAATCTTATTCTGTTGGAATTAACATTTTAACATATCAGGATTATTAAGAATTTAAATAGAATAAAATTTAGGTAAAATAGACTATAAAATAGTTTTAATAATTTTCTTACTTATTCAATGTAAAATATTGTTTTTGCCATGAAGCAGGAGCTAATTATCACCAGAAATTTTATACTATCATATTTTAGGCTTATCATACATAATGTTTATGCTCTATAACTGTGAAAGGTTCCAATTAAGGGAATTGATTAGTAAGCCAGTGCTTATAGACTACTTACTACTAATGGTATCAAAATGTGAATAAATGTATATTTGATATATATGTTTACACATTATAAATTTTATTGAAGCTAAATTATATTGTGAACATCTAGATCTGTAACACTATATTTAATATTGATATTTAAGTACTTTCCCGTGTGCTATGCTGATGTCAGGTACTTAGCATTAAGGGGAAACACAAGAAATGATCCTTTAAAAGTAATGAGGCACAGTTGTAAGGAAAACTGGCACACACTGTGACTTTTCTAGTGAATAAGTGACCTATTTTATTTATAATGTGTAAACCACTTTCATGATCAGTGTTCGGTTATGCTCCCATAACTTGATGAAACCTAGATGAAATGGCAGCCTTGTTAGAGCCTGGTTGAGACCCTGCGGCTCCCAGTGCAGGGCACGTTGTGCAGACTTCCAGCTTTACCAGTGCTCTTTCCGTTGGACTTACCTGCTTACCTCACTGCAAGAGAAAAAGCCTTCTTGGTTCATGTTTGTTTTAGTTCACGGGGAGGTGGAGGTGCGGGTGGGGGGGTTCGGGGGGAGCAGGGAATACAGAATTCCAGAGATGTAACTATTAGAATTAAAAGCCTAGTCAGAGGTCAGGGCTGTGGATACTGAATGTTTTGTCAAGAATGATGTTGCCAGTACGGTTGTTGATGTAATTTCCAGTCTGCTCATAATAAAGCTGTAGTTTTTGGAAAGCACCACACAGTCACTGTTTCTGTGGTAGATTTCGTTTCTTTGAATGTTCTTAAGCTTCTGTCATTCGCATCTGATGTGGGAAGCGAGAAGGGTGATGGCTGGGATGCGGGAACAAGCTCTTAATCAGCTACACTGACCTTTAAGGACTGTAAGGTCGTGAGCCGAATACATTATATTGTAGAACTATATAACGTGGTACAGAAGACATATTAGCATTTGAAATGTACGCCTTTTAAGACTGGAAGTATTTGTAAAGTGGAAAACCTTTCTAATACAGCAGTAAATTTTGAGGTTCTTTGCCTGCTTCAGAGAAGTCTGCCTTACAAAGAAGTCTGAATCTAACATTCCCTTGAGGGATTCATACGCTCAACTTCCTTGATGTAGCTGACATTGAAGGAGTTTTCATAGTTTTAACAATAGAAGTCAAAATTGTTAGGCTTGCATTTTTAGTATTTTTAATTTATTTTTTTCTGTTTTACTTTCGGTGTGTGTGTGTGTGTGTGTGTGTGTGTGTGTGTGTGTGTGTGTATGTGTGTGTGTGTGTGTGTGTCAGCACGCCTGTGAAATAGTGTACATGTGGTATTGAGAAGACAACCTGCAAGTGTGCATGTGAGAGTGTGTGTGTGTGTGTGTGTGTCTGTGTGTGTGTGTGTGTGTGTCTGTGTGTGTCAGCACGCCTGGGAAATAGTGTACCTGTGGTATTGAGAAGAAAACTAGCAAGAGTCAGGTCTCTCTGGCCATCTTGTGGGTTTTGGGAATCAAATCAGGTCATCAGGCTTGGCAACAAATATCTTTTATTACCGCATCATCTCAGGGACCCAGGGTTAGACTTTTTAAAGTATTCATCAGATTCTTCCAGTTCTCCAATCTGTATAGTGTCAAAGCTTTACTATGTTTGATCCCACATAAGAATACAATAGATCAAAATGACTAAGAATAATCATAAGACACATATGCAAATTTATCTCAAAGGTTCAAAATCCCCTAATTTAATCAAGAAAATAGAATATTTTGAAATAATATCAAATTGAAAATGAGTTCCTCTTCTATTTTCATTAAATATTTTCAAAACATCTGAAGCAGTTGAAGTTTCTAGATCATTCTAAAGTTCTATTTTTATCCAAAATACACTTTACAATTTCTAATGTTTACACTCCTTGTCTTAAATAAGGTTGAATGTTTTCATTCTGTAATTTTTAAATTCCCCTTTCTTGTAATACACTTTCCTGTTCTATTGTTGGGGAGCTCCTACATTACAATATAATCAAATCTTCATGAGTAGTTAAAACTCTTGTCAATAACAGATATTTTGTCACAATATTCCTTCATCCCAGCTTCTGTATTATTGCAAAAGAGAGGGTGATTTTTAAAGATGGTCTCTATTTTGGGTTCCTCAACTAGTGGTAGGTGAAATTAAATAAGTAAATTGGGTAACAATCAAGATTTCAAGTTTAGATATATTAAATTTGAATTGCTTCTGTTACATCAACATGGGAATGTCATGCGGGTTGGGCAGGGAGAGGGAGGGGGATAAGGAAGGAGGGAGAGAGAGAGAGAGAGAGAGAGAGAGAGAGAGAGAGAGAGAGAGAGAGAGAAAGTTGAGCGTTAGAATGGAAATTAGAGGAGGGTGTCCATGTCTGATTCATAGAACAGATGTGACTATTTTGAGACTGAGGAATCAAGGGATAAAGACCTAGTCATAGTTCCAGAGGATTTTTATCAGGAAAATCTGTGTCTTTCTTCAAGTGCATTTTCATGGAATTCTTACTTTCAAACTTCATGATGATGTATTATCCACATTGTTGGAAAATCCAAGTGAAATCTTTCAGCATTAAAAACACTTTCAACAAAATCATCAAGATTATGATTACTAAGTGTAATATAACCAATGAGTTGCGCCTGGGTCTCTTTAAATTCCAAGCAAAGTTGAACTTATTATTGCTCTACATATGAGTTACTTTGTAGACCTCTGGGGAGCAGAGCAGTTTACAAAAAACTCTGAAATGCATCACTGTTACCATGAAGACCCATTCTTTTCATGCAAGGCTTAAGATGACTCAAACACAGAGACTGAAAATCTAGCTAAAGATGACTCCAACTCATATATTCAGGCCGCTCACCTAAACTTTCACATAGAAACAAGGTTACTGGATTTTATAGCATAGTATTTTTTTTTATCTAGCCATGATTTTAGGCTCCTCTTCTACTATTCCAAATTCTATATACATATCATCCTTGATATAATATTCTGAATTTTCAAATATTTATCAAGTATGTATTTTATACAAATCATTCATCCAGGTGGACACTCTATTATTGTACTAGATATGATATATTAAAATAAAAAATCAAAAATAAAATACCACAAAACTTTATTTCCCACAAATCCAAGGCCAGGTTGCAATTACTTGTGACATCTCTGGAGGCCTTTCTCCTGGGCTTGTCAATGGGTATCTTTTCCCTGTGTTCACATATAGCCTATCCACAACACTCACATTATTTTTCTTCGGCATTAAGGATGTCAGTCCTTTTGAATAAGAACCCACTCTGATTAGCATTCAAACCTAACTATCTTTATTGACTGATCTGTTTATACTATGATACATTTTTTTTTTCTGTAGCACATACTCACATTGAACATGTCACCCTCCTCAATGCTTGCGCTATAGATGATCCTGAAGAATTACCTCTTTCAATAGTGGCCCTAGTTTTCCTGATTACCAGTATGTTCAAATATAGTTACGTCCGAGGTTGTAACTTTTACATATGAATTTGGTGTGGCAAGGAGACACACTCTAACATGCCAATTTAACAAAATAGCATGGCAAAAATGTAATCTTAACCTTTTAACAATTTTAAATCATTTTATTCAAATATAAAAGTATTTGTTCTTGCATTTAAATACATACACATATGATATGTTATTATATATAAAAATATAATCCATCAGCACAAAAATAAACATATGCATATACATACATATACCTTATTACCCAAACATTTATACATGTTATATTTTTAAGAATGTCAGAACCTAAAAAAAAATCCAGAAGCTGCAATATTATGAATTTTTATAATAAGTTTCAAGCACAATCTGGGTTTCTAACTATGAAGGATGCATATGTTTTTCAGGTATAACCTAAGCATAGACACAGAGAGATTAGAGGAGACAAGCGAAGTGGACTATGTGTTTTATCATTTATTCATCAAGCCAAATTAAAATTTATAAACAAAAACAAAAAAAGAAACAGGGGTGCCTTGATCCTGGAGGACATGGGAATGGAGGGGAGCGGCTGGGGGAAAGCTGGGAGTGGGTGCGGGAGCGGGGAGGACAGGGGAACCCATGGCTGATGTATAAAATTTAAAACACATAATAATAAAGAAAAAAATTAAAAAAGAAAGAAACATAATCTCAATTCTTAAACTATTAATGTAATTGTGATTATGTTACAGGTATATGTGAACTGTTAACTCAAAGGCTAGATTGTAAAAAAAAAAAAAAAAAGGCCCTAGATATCCCTTATGATTTTATTTGAAGTAACTAGAAATAAAGATAGAAAATGTGACATTTAAAAGGTATATTTTTAATAATTGACAATAATCTTTTAAAATGCCAACCTCTCTGAATGGCCCATCAGTGTGTAGTAACTCTTACTCAGTTGCCTTAATGAAGACAGAATCTAACAGGTCCTGGAGTGATTGCTTTTTACCTCCTCTGATTTGATTGCATGGGAGCAGCTCATAAATTTTGCTGCTTTAAAAGGAACTGGGGAAGCCCCGTGGCATGTATTCTAGGTTGCAGAACTGCCTGTCACCTACAGGAAGTTAACCTCCTACACTGGAGCCCAGGAAAGACAAAAGTCTCTGGACCCCTGAATGCATCATATAGGAACAAAAAGTCTTTTACTGAATCAATTCATCTGTTCTTGCCTCAAGAAATCAGTCCCATATCCCAGCTAAGTGCTCACCTTAATGGTTATGGGAGTTTTTAGATTTTTTTCTTTTAATTGTTCTTTACTTATTTTTAAATAAACATATAATAAGATTAAACAAAAACTAAAACATTGGAATTGTACAAAACAAACAAACAGAAGGATAGGAACCCAAGAAAAGACACAGAAATGTAGACCGTCTTGTTTGCTCTCAGGAATCCAATAAAAACACTAAACTGGAAGTCATAATATATAGAAAAGGAACATATAGGGTAAAAAAAAAGAGAAGGAAAAAAGTATAGAAATAAAATAAGATGAAAATAAAAATAATAGGATTAAAAAAAGAAATGGATGAGCAGTGATACAGCATTAGGAGACAAGCAACCTCAAAAGATGGAATTTCTTAAAAGAAAGAAAGGTGTTGGTTACGTTCTAGGCTTATTCTAATTGTTCTTAGAAAGGTTTAAGACGGAAGTGCAAACCAATTGGTTGTACATTTCCAAATGGACAACCCCCAAAGCATGAACAAACATACAATTAGCATTACATGGGTTAAGCAGGTTGTATTTATATATATTTAGGGAGAAGAAAGAACATATGTGCATGTATTCACACTCCTCACCACAAATTATAGAAGACAGAGATAGAAATGGTCGATACATTTGAGGATTATGAGGTAAGAAAGAGAAGGGGGAAATGATGTAATTACAATCTCAAAAAAATTTACAAAAAACCTTTAGTTTTTTTCTATTTTCCAGCGATATGTACCAGACTTGTAAAAAATCCTTACAACTTCTCAACAGCACTACAGAAAGAAGGAGAATCATAATAGAAATCTGAATAATTTCTATAATAGTTCTCTTTGTTTATATTAAAATTTATTAAGTTAGTTACTAGAACAGGCTCCAGGTCCCTCAGTCTTTTAAAAGAAAAAGAATTAACCTCCTATTGCTGATATGACTTTTAACTCTAATCAGGATTGGTCCTGATTAGAATTGTTTTAAATGAATAAGATTTTAAAACTAAATTCATTAAACCTAACATCAAGAGAGGCATATATTCCATTCTTAAATGAGTGTTATTTAAGGCTTGATATAATAATTCACATTATTCAACTTTTTCATAGTGCACTCTGGTGCCAGGCTGTGGTTTCACACTCCTTTATTCCCAGCAGTAGGGAGGCAGAGACAGGTAGATTTCTGTGAGTTCAAGTCCAGCTTGATCTCTAGAGTGAGTTTCAGGACAGTCAGAGTGGTTGCACAGAGAAACCCTGTTTGAAAAAACAAAAACAAACAAACAAAAACCAAAATATAAAACACCCCCCCCCAAAGAATACATTTTGTTGCTGCTCTATGTTAAAAGATGAATCAATACGGAATACTGAAAGTGTGTTCTATCATTCTTTAAATCCCAAAACTTTATGCTTGTTTTGCATATTGTGCTTTACAGCAGAGAATATTGAGATCTAAAAAACTTGTACTCTGAAAGACAATTCATTTTCAGTAGGTAGAAGTGACCTGATTGTTCACCTGGGCAAAATAAAATAATCTATAAAATATACATAAACAGATCCACTTTCTCCTACACCCATCAGCAAGTTACAACCTTCTGATTTAGTTTATTTTAGGCCATTTGGTAAAATGTCACATACTGGATACTTACGCTATTTTTTTTTAAAAAAAAAGCATTATCTTGTACTTCTTGTGCGTTATATTTGAACATTCAAGCATCAGCACCCTGCAAGGATTTTCTTGCAGCAGCAGTACATGTCGGAAAGCAGAAGGTCAAGAGCCAATTCACTTTCTGTAGTGTTTTCTATGGTGTCATTCATTTACTCTTGAGAGCATGGCCTCATGAAGTAAGCAGCTTCTACCAGGTCCCACTTCTCCGTGTTGAGAGTGAGGGTTAAGTGTCAGGCGTACACTTTCTCACATACTATTGCATCATAGCAAAGACACATCGTCAACAGCATGTGTTAGTAAAGTACCTCATACTCACTAAGAACTGTGACTTAGTGGTGTCTGCCTATCCACTCTAAACTATTTCTCATCCATATTCAATTTTTAGACTTAAATTTTTTTTATTAATAACATTTTGGATGGGAGGGAGTAATCAAATACAAATTAATAACAATTACATTTTTGTCTGTGAGAAAACAATTTCAAACAATTACAGGTAGGTAATTAGCTGTTTATTTTGAGACAGGTAAAATGTTAGAGAGGAAAATATGGAGTGAAGTCAATATGGGAAAGCAAAGGAAAGGAAAATGCTGAAGAAATTAGAGAAACACACAAGTTGAACATTGCTGGGAGAGAGAATTTTGTAATAAAAATCTAGAATTCTAAGAAATAGTCCAAGAGAGGGATGGAACATAATTGGACCATCGTGGTAATTGAATTATAAAATACAACTAACAAATTTTATGTATTTTCAAAAGTCATGCTAAATGGAAACTTATTGATGCTATTTTATGTGTCCATTAAAATGAGGAAAAACAAGGAAATGACAGAAGAGGTAAAGAGATTTAAAAATGAAGGGAAAGAGTGTTGGAAGGCATCAAGTAAACCAAGAATGGCTATAACAATGTCATGCAGAGATTAAGGAAAGCAGAAAGGGGAGAGAATATAGGTATGAAGAAGGAAGGAGTGGAGGAAGACATAAAGATAAAGGCCTGTGCTCCTGGTGGGAGATCATCCATGCTCACCTACTCCTAAATATCTAATTCTACTCTTTCTTGAATCATCCAACTTTTGCTTAAATCTGTGTTTAATCAAAACATTATTTTTCCTTCCACATCCGATAAGTCTTACTGCCTTAATGATTTGTCTCCATGCTGAGATTATCCCACAGAACAAGGCGTGGTGCTATGTTCTTTGGTAACCTAGTAAGGAACTGGTTATTTTTATA
The DNA here is from genome assembly GCF_903995425.1 of Onychomys torridus. Lineage (NCBI taxonomy): Eukaryota > Metazoa > Chordata > Mammalia > Rodentia > Cricetidae > Onychomys > Onychomys torridus. Next base: position 45,064,629 of record NC_050454.1, on the reverse strand, counting down.
AATTTATACCTATTTGAGATGTTCCATTACTTCTTCTGGAAAGTCTATTTCTATTTACCTCAGACAGAAAGCTTAATGATAGACCAAAGAAACAATTTCAACCAAGTCTAGCAGGATGAAACAATGAGTTCAATTGCAGTTAATAACAGAAATATAAGCAACTGACAGGCAACTACATCACTGAAGCAGCATTTGTTATCCTACTACATATCCTCAGGGAGAGATGCTGTGTACCCCAAGTCTCCATCACTCCAAGAGAGAATCTTAACACTTAAATCTTGTGAATGCCTCCCAAGGGCACTCACAGCTACTGATTTAAGTCAGGAGAGGCTGCTGTGGCTGAAGTACAGCATTCCACAACACAAGCCAAGAGTCAATACGGTCATCTTAAAGTATTAAAGAGCTACTATTGTGTACGAGTAAGTTTAAATAAAGATTGAAATAAGTATTTGTTAGATGCTTACTAGATTCTAGGAACTAGGTTAAATATATTTTTGTCATAGTAACTACATTTTCACCACACTCAGCAACAGAAAATAAGAACATCATATTTTTATATTGGGAAAAATTAATTTAAAAATATATTGAGTTATACATTAAATGTAAAATCAATGATATTTTAAAAATTCTATATTTACATCTTCAAGTGTACATAATATCAACCATACTGCCATACTACCCTCTGACCTATTCATTAGGCACTAATTCCTTCTTATATTGAAATTTAGTTTTCAAAACTGTTCACTGTATGTGATATACACAATATAAAGACTGTTCCCTAGGACCTCTTTGAGAGCTCGTTTCTGAGACTTATTTTCTATCACTATCCAACTCTGAAAACAAAAAGCTATCTATGTCAATCCCACAGGAGGATGGAGAGTAGTACAGGGACATGACTTCTGCACATGGCATAGCCATTGAACTCATCAGCTTATAACAGCTGGGTTTCCTTCATAACATCTGCACAAGATTTGACTCTTTAACATTCTATCATGGAAAAGGGAGGTGGTTAAGAGTGTCTCCCTGAGGAACTATTGGCTGTTCATGGTTGCTGGCTGGGGTCAGGGTGGGGCATGGTCTCATTCTACAGTACTGCAGCCACAGATAAGTTGCCTCTTCTCTAGTGAATATTTCCCTACCTAACCTCTTGTAAGAAATTCTAATGGCATTCAGTGAAACAGACAAAACAAACAAATGGAACCCAGACAACAAATCCTCATGGAAGTAGTAGAGGAACTATTTCAGAATCAAAGGGGCTTCAGTGGGAGCAAGAACGTGATTAGGAAGGGTAATCGGGGTGAATAACATGAAAATATATTATATGTGTATATCACCAGAATATAAGTAAAAATAAACATCTAAGGAACACCCAAAGCTTTACTACTTTTCTATCCATTATCTTGGACAAACAAACACTAGGGCCTCTTTTTTATCCCGTTTCAATCCATCTTCTTAGACTGAGAACTAGAGAACTAATTTTCATCCAGCTCCCAGTTCTGGGAACCACTCACACTTCTTAAGAGAAGTATTTGTTTCCTTCAAATTTAAAGGGATTATACAATAGATTTTCCTAACATGATTATGTGAACCACCTACCTGCAGTAATGGCTCTTATGGGTGCACTAAATTGTACAGCTGCTCTGCCTTTATGTTCATGTTCCAATGATATAGATTTTTCCATTCCTGAGTTGGTGATCTGATAAAGGTCTTCTTCAAAATTCTTGCATCCTGCTGAGCAAATCTTGGGAAGGCTCATTGTTTTTCAATCTTGACAATTCTTTCATTTTTAAGGCAATTAATCACTTGCAGAGTTATTGAGGTTTGGCCACAATGTTTATATTTTGAGTTGCTTCATTGATTTTATTTAAATAGAAATTCAAATACATAATTAAAACATCTAGTCATGACACCTCATTTTGTTTCCCTTAATGAAAGATAGGTGTAGAGAAGAGATGGCTCATAGGTTAAAAACATTTACTACAAGGGCAGATCACAATTTCCTCTAATTCCAGTTCCAAGGTATCTGATGTTTACTTCTGGAAACCATGGATACACACACACACACTCTCTCTCTCTCTCTCTCTTTCTCTCTTAAAAATAAATATTTAAATAAAAATTACACAGGAGGAGTCTTTTCTTTTCTCCAGTCATCCTCAGTCTCTCATTTCTTTATATCTAGTGTTGACCAGATAATAACATACCTTAGGATTATTTATAGGTTAAATAACATTTATCAACAAGACCTCTTTACAGAAATAAAATAAAGCACATTAAGTTGTACACAAAGATGATTATAACTGTATATAGGATCCAAAAGAATAGAGAATTACACATATTACCTGAAGCTCCATAGTTATCAGAATATCAGGATGCAATCTGTTTGAGTGACACTATCTCTGCATGACTGTCCTCTCTAAATGTGAAGCACATGTCCATGTACAGTGAAAAGTAGAAGGAAAATGAGTTAAACAAAGGTTGAAGGAATATGATATAATTCAAGGAGTGTTAAATAGAAAAATATCTCAAGACCTATAAGTTAAGACTCTTCCTGTTTAGCAGAATGAAATCTTGTAGTTGGAGATCTTCTCTCCAGGTGCCACCAAGCCCCTGCAGTCCCACAACCCATGTATAAAATAATCACTCAGATGCTTATATTACTTATAAACTGTTTGGCTGTGGCAGGCTTTTTGTTATCTACTTTTACCTTAAATTAACCCATTTCTATTAATCTATAACTTGCCACGTGGCTCGTGGCTTACCGGTACCTTACATCTCGCTTGTTATGGCAGCAGCTGGCAGCTCTCTTTGCCTCTGCCTTCCACTTCCCAGACTTCTCCTCTCTGTTTGTCCCACCTCTACTTCCTGCCTGGCTACTGGCCAATCAGTATTTTATTTTAACCAATCAGAGCAACACATTTGACATACTTGAACATCACACAGCAAAATCTGTTGATTATTATCTCTTGTACATTTAAAAATTAATTGGCATTGTTCATATATAGTATTTATTCATTTTATTTTGTAAACTTTTGATGGTTAAAATGTACAATATAAAATTAATTTTCTTTTTCTTTTTAAATTTAGAAGTAGACAGTCGAACAATTGTGAAACAGATTGTGTTGGATATATATTATTTTGATGAATACATGTGGATCAGAATTATTTAGTTCATTGGAACTACATTTTGCTCTATCAGGGCAAAACTCAGTTTGAAAAATTCCCCTTCTTCAAGCTAGTGATAGCAGATCTGTAACACAATATCTGACAAATGGGTAGGTCTTTGCAAATATTTGTATAGTGCTAAGTGCTTAGAAATTTTGGCATGGTGATTTCATAAAATTCAAGCTGCTATTTATGATTGTTTGAATTATACAGTGCAATGGATAGCAGCAATTAACTGAGAAAATATGAAGTGAATTATCCAAATAATTAAATCAGAGGCTAAGCTGTAATTACATAGTGGAAATCCTCTTGCAACATTTAATAATTCAGCAAGCCTTCCTTTATTTTTATCATCAAAAGCACTCTGACATTATGAAAAGAAAGCTGAGTTTGCAATCAGGAATGGTGGGCTATTCTGTCCCTTCAGAGCTAACCCACTCTATGTCAGACTTTAAGGCAGGTGTTTTGAATTTAAGATATGAAGGAAATTGGTGAGTGCTTGTTTCCTTCCCTACTCACAATAATCCTAGGAGTGTTTATGGCTGTTATTATAGCTTGTGGGACAGGGAAAGACAGTTTTCATAAAAAGTATTGCTTCTGGTAGTTTGACCATGCGTCAGTAGAAAGCCACACATCCCTGAACATTCATGGGCAATACCAAGTTGACTTGGCATGTGAAAATGTAAAAGAGAATACAAGGTTGCATGGGAGGGCAAGTGATATAGAAATGGGAGGAGTTGAGTTGTAAATATGACCAAACTCACTGTGTGAAATTCTCAAAACACTATTGGAAATTAAATAGGGTAAATTACTAAACAAGAACCAAGGACAAGTTGAATGAGCACTTTAACCATTGTCTTATGACATATATGTCCCTATACCGGCAATTATTGATATCCAATAAGATTCAGAAAGGTCATTTTGATACATATTAAAGTCCTCAACAAAATTATTAAGGTAGAGATGAAGTAGCCTCCATTTATTGTGCTGGCTCTTAAAATATATCAACCAAAGTAAATAGCAACAGATACTCAACACCTGTCAGTAGGAAGAACTGGGACAATTGAATCTTAATGATCACCACACAATGAGGAAATTAAAATAGATAGTACTTTTATGCTGTTTGTGAACCAGATGTGTGTGTGTGTGTGTGTGTGTGTGTGTGTGTGTGTGTGTTGTCATACCTGAGTTGGAGACTAGCCCCTGATGCTTACTGTGCTAGATTAAAATGTCTACCTTATTATTCTAAACTTAGTTTCTCTATCTAAGAAAAGGGATAGAGCTTGTCAGAAAAATAATTTATATATATATATATATATATATATATATATATATATATATATATATCCTCTTCATAGTGTACTTAACACCCTGCTTGCCAGGCATGGCAAATATTAGAATTCATTATTATTTTGATGAGTTTGTGTTGCTTACAAAGCTTAAATATGCTAAGAGATAAGAGGAGCATGACGTGGATAAATTAAACTAAGTGTGCTCTTTGCATATCCTCTAAATGATTGCTTTGCTAAGGAGACTAAATCCCAGGAGTTTCTAGTGGTTTTGTTTGTTTGTTTCCCACAGGGAATTGGCATAATTCCATTTGTTTGCTTTTGTGCTTTTACAAATATTCAAGAGTAAACTCTTAGAGTCTGGTAGGTGTGTGCTTGCTCAAGCTTCATGAATTCTTTTTAAGTGAGACCAAACAGCTTATCTTTGTTTCACAGAACAGCACACAGTACATAGAGTGCAGCCTAGTACAGAGAAAGCCTCCAGTGCTGCTTGGGAAGATTAAGACACTGTTGGAAAATGAACCCTTTGTCTAATCACAGAACAGAGTGAATACAGTGCTGGAAAATCCCCTCCCTGCTGTCTTTGCTATCACTCTGTGGCCTGCCCAAAGGGCTCTGCCACTCACTTACCATCATATACTGTTCTGGTCTCCTCTCTGAAGCAGCACTGCAGTGTGACAGATAATTTTCTACTATTGAAAAGGAAGGGGGTAATCCCACTGCACTGATCTACCTCTCTTACGGGAAAAAGCACCCAGGACTTGTTTATAGAGAGCCAACAGGATGAAAGATGGAGGTTCATTTTAAACACCTTCTATAGGATCTTATTTTATTTTTAAGATTTGAAAGGTCCATAATGGACATTTCTATGATTTGGAGGATGAGATTTTAAAATAAGGCAATTGTAATCCTTGCTTCATTGAAATACTATAGACAATGTGTTGTGTGAGCCTACAGGCCTCAGACCTCTGTACCATGGTTAAAATAAACAAGTGCCAACTTGTAAAAATCACAAGATTTAGATTTCAACTTGCTGACAGCTTGCTTTGGAAGGCCCTTTTACTCTTCACAGTTATCCTGAAGCTCTGCAGATTCCATCAGCTTTCATTGGGTTTGAGCAATTTCATGTTATGACCTAGAGATAGGAGGATGCCATTGTCTATGATGCTTAGCTGAGAGGAAACTTGTAGCCTGTGGCTCTGCCTAAGGATAAGCGTGAGCCACCCTGGCCAACATGAAGGGGAAATATGCAGTGGTGAGAGTTTGACCGTCTAATTCATTATTTAGAGGTTTTGAGGGGAAAAGGAAGTCAAGTTCTATTGTTGCCATTTGTAATACATTAAACAATCAGAGTAAGAAAAAGCACACAGTGACTGTCTTGGCCATCTGCAATATGTAGGATATAATCTGAAGACCCACGTTAGAAATAACCTTGGATCTTACAGACAATTTTAAGGCTGAAGGTTACAGGAAGATACATTCCTCTTGAATTGCAGTCCTATTTTTTTGCTCTTTTGTCTTTATTTTTTGTATCTTGAAATGTCGATGGAGCTTTGCTTTCTTGCTTCCTAAATTGCCTTCATGTGTTAGAAGTCTTTGGGTGAGCATAAAATTAAGAGATTCCAAATGTGAACACTGAGGAGAAAGGTGTCTAATAAAGTAAGTGGCAAATGTGAATTTATTAAAAGTAGGTCACGTCATGCATTGTAATAACCTTCCTTGGCATATCTGTTACCGTGGGAGATAAAAGTAATGAAAGCATACAGCACACTTAGGGTTGAGAAAGGGATCCCTTGTAGTTCCACATAAGAGATGCCTATAAATTCTTTGGATAAATATCTGAGGAAAAAAGATGGTCATGTAAATTGAGTAACCATAGTCAATAAGTAGGCAGCCTCTTAAGTGGAAGAGCCTTAAGGGTCAGTATTAGCATGTGTAAAATATTTTGTTAATGACATACCAATATCTGGAAAAGGCATTTTCTGATACAAGAATAAAATTACATAAGGAGGGTCATAAGAAAATGCAGAGTTAACAGTAGCAGAATGAAAGTGGGGACGTATACCAACCAATATTAAGTTATAGAACACACAATGCAATCATAAAAGCCAGACTGCAAAACAATAATCTGGAAACATATTCATGACACACAAAGGTGTTGACTTTTATTTTTTGTTTTTTGATTTGAAAGCAATTGCATAAAAATATGTATGTGCATATAGTTAGCTACCAGTGTTTTCCAGCATAATTTGTCATAAATAGGCAGATGCAAGATGTACATTAACAAATCAAAAACAGCATCTTAATTATTTAGATACTTGGTAAGAAAGAAAACACAGTAGTTAGTAATCATTTTTATTTTTATATTCTGTGGTTATTGAAGAAACACAAAGGTCTTTTATTGGACCATAAAGGAACAAAAGTGATAGTCAACACTAATAGCATTCTAATGCTAGGTATTGTGTTAAGTGAAATGATACATTAGCTTATTTTATAGCACATATTTAAGTTTGGTGAATAAGGGAAAATTATATCATAGATGTTTACTGATATAGTAAGAAGTAGTGAGTAAATATCCCAAATAGTTATGGAAGAGAGACACAGTGAATAACAGATCTCTGTTATTTGCAATCATGATATTCTCCAAATATGTCTAGAAAACATGAGCAGGAAGCAAGGGGAGTTTGGGATAAAAGATGTCTCACTCTCCAACTCAGACAGGTTGCTTCAGAAATTTGGGTCCTACAGTTACTCCATGTGACAAGGATATGCCACCAAGTTTGGGAATCACTGTGGTAGACAAGTGACAACCTAAGGGTTGCAAAGTAGAGGCCATTCTTCCCTAAGTTTGCATACTGGATTCACAAGTAACTAATTGTGTTACTGCTTTTACAGGCCTGTGTACCAAACTGAAACACTGACTTCATGTTCAACAAAAGAGAAAGTCTTTTGACTTGACCTAAAATGTTTCATTTCTTCATCTTCTTAACTTCCTCTCAGTTCCCACCCCTGAGATAAACTCCTTGAATTCCATACTCCAGCCATAAACTGGTCAAACTCTGTATAAGGATATATAGTTTACTCTATAGAACTTTTGTACCCACCTTTCCAAGTTTGAAAATAACTTCCTCTATTAAGCTTCAACTCAGCCTGAACTTTTA